>NC_092107.1:31850207-31992481 GCF_045679555.1 Salvelinus alpinus
ACCTGGATTTGTCCAATAGAAACTCTCATTTGCAACTTTTGGACTAATAATTACACCTTAGATCAGCTAGATGCAGACAAGAGTGTGCAAGGCGGTATTGAATGTGTCACTGTCTGTCACCTTGATTACAAAAATGTCTCTCAACCTGTGTACCTACGTTTTAAACTTTCATTCATAAGCTAGGTTGTAGCAACCGCATGATGGGTATAGGGAAAATGTGAGTATCATGTAGTAGCCTAAACCTGTCACTGTTACATTGAGCTGGGTAAATGGAATATGAACGACAGTCAACTAAAATTCTGTAATACAAATAAGGCCATGCTCATAAAAAAATTGTGCGTCCTCCCTCATCTTAAACGGCACAGACCACAATTGATTTTTAAGTACAGTACCTGAGTAATTATAACAAGTCTTTGAGTATGTACAGTCGTGGCCAAAAGTTTTGAGAATGACACAAATATTAATTTTCACAAAGTCTGCTGCCTCAATTTGTATGATGGCAATTTGCATATACTGCAGAATGTTATGAAGAGTGATCAGATATATTGCAATTAATTGCAAAGTCTCTCTTTGCCATGCAAATGAACTGAATCCCCCCCAAAAATTCCACTGCATTTCAGCCCTACCACAAAAGGACCAGCTGACATCATGTCAGTGATTCTCTCGTTAACACAGGTGTGAGTGTTGACGAGGACAAGGCTGGAGATCACTCTGTCATGCTGATTGACTTCGAATAACAGACTGGAAGCTTCAAAAGGAGGGTGGTGCTTGGAATCATTGTTCTTCCTCTGTCAACCATGGTTACCGGCAAGGAAACACGTGCCGTCCTCATTGCTTTGCACAAAAAGGGCTTCACAGGCAAGGATATTGCTGCCAGTAAGATTGCACCTAAATCAACCCTTTATCGGCTCATCAAGAACTTCAAGGAGAGCGGTTCAATTGTTGTGAAGAAGGCTTCAGGGCGCCCAAGAAAGTCCAACAAGCGCCAGGACCGTCTCCTGAAGTTGATTCAGCTGCTGGATCGGGGCACCACCAGTACAGAGCTTGCTCAGGAATGAAAGCAGGCAGGTGTGAGTGCATCTGCACACACAGTGAGGCGAAGACTTTTGGAGGATGGCCTGGTGTCAAGAAGGGCAGCAAAGAAGCCACTTCTCTCCAGGAAAAACATCAGGGACAGATGATATTCTGCAAAAGGTACAGGGATTGGACTGCTGAGAACTGGGGTAAAGTCATTTTCTCTGATGAATCCCTTTTCCGATTGTTTGGGGCATCCGGAAAAAAGATTGTCCGGAGAAGACAAGGTGAGCGCTGCAATCAGTCCTGTGTCATGCCAACAGAAAAGCATCCTGAGACCATTCATGTGGGGGATGCTTCTCAGCCAAGGGAGTGGGCTCACTCACAATTTTGCCTAAGAACACAGCCATGAATAAAGAATGGTACCAACAGCATCCTCCGAGAGCAACTTCTCCCAACCATCCAGGAACAGTTTGGTGACGAACAATGCCTTTCCAGCATGATGGAGCACCTTGCCATAAGGCAAAAGTGATAACTAAGTGGCTCTGGGAACAAAACATTGATATGTTGGGTCCATGGCCAGGAAACTCCCCAGACCTTAATCCCATTGAGAACTTGTGGTCAATCCTCAAGAGGCGGGTGGACAAACAAAAACCCACAAATTCTGACAAACTCCAAGCATTGATTATGCAAGAATGGGCTGCCATCAGTCAGGATGTGGCACAGAAGGTAAATGACAGCATGCCAGGGCGGATTGCAGAGGTCTTGAAAAAGAAGGGTCAACACTGCAAATATTGACTCTTTGCATCATCTTCTTGTAATTGTCAATAAAAGCGTTTGACACTTATGACATGCTTGTAATTATACTTCAGTAGTCCATATTAACATCTGACAAAAATATCTAAAGACACTGAGGCAGCAGACTTTGTGAAAATTAATATTTGTGTCATTCTCAAAACTTTTGGCCATGACTGTACAGTAGAGCATATTCCTACTACGCAGAATCATCCTAGATGTTAAACACAACTACTTTTTCTACACATTTTGAACCATATCACCTCAACCACCACCTAGCTCCTCCTGCTGAGCAGACTAAATAGGGCTGTAATACAACATCAGATGGTTAGACCTTTTGTGGACACCAGGAAGAGTTTTGTAGTCCCCAAGAAGAGTAGCTGCTGCTTCTGCAAAAGTAAATGGGGTTCCAAATAAACAAATAAACCTCTACAATTAGTCTGTTAGTTCTTCATGGATCTCCTCCCACTCCGGACAAAAAAGCCTAAAATCAAGGTGTAGGAGATGATCGTGGACTACAGGAAAAGAAGGGCTGAACACACCCCCATTCACATCGACAGGGCTGTAGTGGAGCAGGTCGAGAGTTTCAAGTTCCTTGGTGTCCACATCACCAACAAACTATCATGGTCCAAACACACCAAGACAGTTGTGAAGAGGGCACAGCAAGCAATACCGGAGCGCCAAGTCTAGGACCAAAAGGCTCCTTAACAGCTTCTACCCCCAAGCCATAAGACTGCTGAACAATTAATCAAGTGGCCACCCGGTCTATTTGCATTAACACCACCCCCCGCCTTTGTTTTTACACTGCTGCTACTCGCTGTTTATTATCTATGCATAGTCACTTTACTGCCTACCTATATGTACATATTACCTCAACTAACCTGTATCCCCACACATAGATAGCCTCATTATTGTTATTTTACTGTGCTACTATTTATAATATTTTTTACTTTAGTTTATTTAGTAAATATTTTCTTAACTCTATTTTCTTAACTCTATTCAGCTATTCACCCCCTGCTTTTGTTCTGATAACCACCTCCTTGGTCATATTCAGCTATTCATCCCCTGCTTTTGTTCTGATAACCACCTCCTTGGTCATATTCACCTATTCATGTCCTGCTTTTGTTCTGATAACCACCTCCTTGGTCATATTCAGCTATTCATCCCCTGCTTTTGTTCTGATAACCACCTCCTTGGTCATATTCACCTATTCATGTCCTGCTTTTGTTCTGATAACCACCTCCTTGGTCATATTCAGCTATTCATCCCCTGCATTTGTTCTGATTACAACCTCCTTGGTCATATTCAGCTATTCATCCCCTGCTTTTGTTCTGATAATCACCTCCTTGGTCATATTTAGCTATTCATCCCCTGCTTTTTGTTCTGACAACCATCTCCTTGGACATATTCAGCTATTCATCCCCTGCTTTTGTTCTGACAACCATCTCCTTGGTCATATTCAGCTATTCATCCCCTGCTTTTGTTCTGATAATCACCTCCTTGGTCATATTTAGCTATTCATCCCCTGCTTTTTGTTCTGACAACCATCTCCTTGGACATATTCAGCTATTCATCCCCTGCTTTTGTTCTGATAACCACCTCCTTGATCATATTTAGCTATTCATCCCCTGCTTTTTGTTCTGACAACCATCTCCTTGGACATATTCAGCTATTCATCCCCTGCTTTTGTTCTGACAACCATCTCCTTGGTCATATTCAGCTATTCATCCCCTGCTTTTGTTCTGATAATCACCTCCTTGGTCATATTTAGCTATTCATCCCCTGCTTTTTGTTCTGACAACCATCTCCTTGGACATATTCAGCTATTCATCCCCTGCTTTTGTTCTGACAACCACCTCCTTGATCATATTCAGCTATTCATCCCCTGCTTTTGTTCTGACAACCATCTCCTTGGTCATATTCAGCTATTCATCCCCTGCTTTTTGTTCTGACAACCATCTCCTTGGACATATTCAGCTATTCATCCCCTGCTTTTGTTCTGATAACCACCTCCTTGATCATATTTAGCTATTCATCCCCTGCTTTTTGTTCTGACAACTATCTCCTTGGACATATTCAGCTATTCATCCCCTGCTTTTGTTCTGATAACCACCTCCTTGATCATATTTAGCTATTCATCCCCTGCTTTTTGTTCTGACAACCATCTCCTTGGTCATATTCAGCTATTCATCCCCTGCTTTTGTTCTGATAATCACCTCCTTGGTCATATTCAGCTATTCATCCCCTGCTTTTTGTTCTGACAACCATCTCCTTGGTCATATTCAGCTATTCATCCCCTGCTTTTTGTTCTGACAACCATCTCCTTGGTCATATTCAGCTATTCATCCCCTGCTTTTGTTCTGACAACCATCTCCTTGGTCATATTCAGCTATTCATCCCCTGCTTTTTGTTCTGACAACCATCTCCTTGGACATATTCAGCTATTCATCCCCTGCTTTTGTTCTGACAACCATCTCCTTGGTCATATTCAGCTATTCATCCCCTGCTTTTGTTCTGACAACCATCTCCTTGGTCATATTCAGCTATTCATCCCCTGCTTTTGTTCTGACAACCATCTCCTTGGACATATTCAGCTATTCATCCCCTGCTTTTTGTTCTGATAACCACCTCCTTGGTCATATTCAGCTATTCATCCCCTGCTTTTTGTTCTGACAACCATCTCCTTGGACATATTCAGCTATTCATGTCCTGCTTTTTGTTCTGATAACCACCTCCTTGGTCATATTCAGCTATTCATCCCCTGCTTTTTGTTCTGACAACCATCTCCTTGGACATATTCAGCTATTCATGTCCTGCTTTTTGTTCTGATAACCACCTCCTTGGTCATATTCAGCTATTCATCCCCTGCTTTTTGTTCTGACAACCATCTCCTTGGACATATTCAGCTATTCATCCCCTGCTTTTTGTTCTGACAACCATCTCCTTGGACATATTCAGCTATTCATGTCCTGCTTTTTGTTCTGATAACCATCTCCTTGGACATATTCAGCTATTCATCCCCTGCTTTTTGTTCTGACAACCATCTCCTTGGTCATATTCAGCTATTCATCCCCTGCTTTTTGTTCTGACAACCATCTCCTTGGACATATTCAGCTATTCATGTCCTGCTTTTTGTTCTGATAACCACCTCCTTGGTCATATTCAGCTATTCATGTCCTGCTTTTTGTTCTGACAACCATCTCCTTGGACATATTCAGCTATTCATCCCCTGCTTTTTGTTCTGACAACCATCTCCTTGGACATATTCAGCTATTCATGTCCTGCTTTTTGTTCTGATAACCACCTCCTTGGTCATATTCAGCTATTCATGTCCTGCTTTTTGTTCTGACAACCATCTCCTTGGACATATTCAGCTATTCATGTCCTGCTTTTTGTTCTGATAACCACCTCCTTGGTCATATTCAGCTATTCATCCCCTGCTTTTTGTTCTGACAACCATCTCCTTGGTCATATTCAGCTATTCATCCCCTGCTTTTTGTTCTGATAACCACCTCCTTGGTCATATTCAGCTATTCATGTCCTGCTTTTTGTTCTGACAACCATCTCCTTGGACATATTCAGCTATTCATGTCCTGCTTTTTGTTCTGACAACCATCTCCTTGGTCATATTCAGCTATTCATGTCCTGCTTTTTGTTCTGACAACCATCTCCTTGGACATATTCAGCTATTCATGTCCTGCTTTTTGTTCTGATAACCATCTCCTTGGACATATTCAGCTATTCATGTCCTGCTTTCCATAACAAGAATGCTGCTGCGCTGTTAGAACACCCCTATCCGTGTGTTCGTTTGAAATGAGAAATCATCCTTCCAGCACCGTTCCGTTTCACAGAGAACCTATACAACAACCTAGTCTTTCATGTCACCAAGCCAGATCATGTGTGAAATGTAAAAGTATTAAAATGAGAATAGAAATGAATGAATCTCCTGATAGAACAGTAAAAGCAGAAAGAGTTTGAAAGAACAGTAAAAGCAGAAAGAGTTTGATAGACAGTAAAAGCAGAAAGAGTTTGATAGAACAGTAAAAGCAGAAATAGTTTGATAGACAGTAAAAGCAGAAAGAGTTTGCAGAATCACTAACATTAATGATGGCTGTGTGAGGTGTAAAGCAGCTAAGCCATCTATTGATGTTGCCTCAGTCACCCACAATACAGAGACACAGTACAGTCCAGACCTACGTTCTAACCACTAATAACACCTACACAGCATATCTGGTATTACTGCACTGCTGCTGGCTGACTTTCTGTTCAGATGGAGAGGATCTGGCTAAGATAGTGGGTAGTACTGGGGCTTTGTAGATGTCACCATTCAGTTAAGGCTTTGTTCTAGAGATGCGGTTTCTGTTTTGTGATTTTTGCTTGGTCTTGAGAGTAGATTCTGTCCTGTCTTGGGCTTTGTTGAGGTGTTTGGTGCAGTGGGAGTATGAGTAGAGGGATTAGGATGTTCTCTTTGAGAAACACACTGGTGGATGGAACACAGGCAGACTCCCATAGGAAACAGCAGGCTGTCTGCCAGATCATTATACAGTGTTCCACCAGCTCTACTATAAACACAAACACACACACACACACACACCATGGTTGGGGTCAATTCCATTTTAATTCCAGTCAATTCAGAAAGTACATCAAATTCCAATTCTAATTCCAAATGTTCCTCATTGAAAAGCAAAAACAGAGAGGGAGAGAGACATACAGAGAGGGAGGGAGACATACAGAGAGGGAGAGAGACAGAGAGGGAGAGAGACATACAGAGAGGGAGAGAGACATACAGAGAAGGAGAGAGACATACAGAGAGGGAGAGAGAAATACAGGGAGAGAGACATACAGAGAGGGAGAGAGACATACAGAGAAGGAGAGACATACAGAGAGGGAGAGAGACATACAGAGAGGGAGAGAGACACATACAGAGAGGGAGGGAGACATACAGAGAAGGAGAGAGACATACAGAGAGGGAGAGAGACACACAGAGAGGGAGAGAGACACACAGAGAGGGAGAGAGACACACAGAGAGGGAGAGAGACATACAGAGAGGGAGAGAGACATACAGAGAGGGAGAGAGACATACAGAGAGGGAGAGAGACATACAGAGAGGGAGAGGGACATACAGAGAGGAAGATAGACATACAGAGAGGGAGAGAGACACATACAGAGAGGGAGAGAGACATACAGAGAGGGAGAGAGACATACAGAGAGGGAGAGAGACATACAGAGAGGGAGAGAGACATACAGAGAGGGAGAGAGACATACAGAGAGGGAGAGAGACATACAGAGAGGGAGAGAGACATACAGAGAGGGAGAGAGACATACAGAGAGGGAGAGGGACATACAGAGAGGGAGAGAGACATACAGAGAGGGAGAGAGACATACAGAGAGGGAGAGGGACATACAGAGAGGGAGAGAGACATACAGAGAGGGAGAGAGACATACAGAGAGGGAGAGAGACATACAGAGAGAGAGAGAGACATACAGAGAGGGAGAGAGACACATACAGAGAGGGAGAGAGACACACAGAGAGGGAGAGAGACACATACAGAGACGGAGAGAGACATACAGAGAGTGAGGGAGACATACAGAGAGGGAGAGGGACATACAGAGAGGGAGAGAGACACATACAGAGACGGAGAGAGACATACAGAGAGTGAGGGAGACATACAGAGAGGGAGAGAGACACATACAAAGACGGAGAGAGACACATACAGAGACGGAGAGAGACACAGAGAGGGAGAGAGACATACAGAGAGGAAGATAGACATACAGAGAGGGAGAGATACATACAGAGACGGAGAGAGACACAGAGAGGGAGAGAGACATACAGAGAGGGAGAGAGACACACAGAGAAAGGAGAGAGACACATACAGAGAGGGAGAGGGACATACAGAGAGGGAGAGAGACATAGAGAGGGAGAGAGACACATACAGAGAGGGAGGGAGACATACAGAGAGGGAGAGGGACATACAGAGAGGGAGAGGGACATACAGAGAGGGGGAGAGACATACAGAGAGGGAGAGAGACATACAGAGAGGGAGAGAGACACACAGAGAGGGAGAGAGACACACAGAGAGGGAGAGAGACATACAGAGAGGGAGAGAGACATACAGAGAGGAAGATAGACATACAGAGAGGGAGAGAGACATACAGAGAGGAAGATAGACATACAGAGAGGAAGATAGACATACAGAGAGGGAGAGATACATACAGAGAGGGATAGAGACATACACAGAAGGAGAGAGACAGAGAATGAGAGAGACAGACAAAGAGGGAAGGGAGACATACAGAGGAGAGACAGCCAGAGAGGGAGAGACAGAGAGGGAGAGAGACATACAGAGTGGGAGATAGACATACAGAGAGGGAGAGAGACATACAGAGAAGGTGAGAGACAGACAAAGAGAGAGACATACAGAAAGGGTGAGAGACATACAGATAGGGAGAGAGAAACAGTTAGAGAGAGAGAGAGTGGGAGTGGGGGAGACATACAGAGAGAGAGACATACAGAGAAGGAGAGGGACATACAGAGAGGAAGAGAGACAGACAGTGAGGGAGGGAGACATACAGAGAGGGAGAGAGACATACAGAGAGGGAGAGAGACATACAGAGAGGGAGAGAGACATACAGAGAGGGAGAGAGACATACAGAGAGGGAGAGAGACATACAGAGAGGGAGAGAGACATACAGAGAGGGAGAGAGACATACAGAGAGGGAGAGAGACATACAGAGAGGGAGGGAGACATACAGAGAGGAAGAGAGACATACAGAGAGGGAGAGAGACATACAGAGAGGAAGAGAGACATACAGAGAGGGAGGGAGACATACAGAGAGGGAGCGGGACATACAGAGAGGGAGAGAGACATACAGAGTGGGAGATAGACATACAGAGAGGGAGAGAGACATACAGAGAAGGTGAGAGACAGACAAAGAGAGAGACATACAGAAAGGGTGAGAGACATACAGATAGGGAGAGAGAAACAGTTAGAGAGAGAGAGAGTGGGAGTGGGGGAGACATACAGAGAGAGAGACATACAGAGAAGGAGAGGGACATACAGAGAGGAAGAGAGACAGACAGTGAGGGAGGGAGACATACATAGTGGGAGAGAGACATACAGAGAGGGAGAGAGACATACAGAGAGGGGGAGAGACATACAGAGAGGGAGAGAGACATACAGAGAGGGAGAGAGACATACAGAGAGGGGGAGAGACATACAGAGAGGGGGAGAGACATACAGAGAGGGGGAGAGACATACAGAGAGGGAGGGAGACATACAGAGAGGGAGAGAGACATACAGAGAGGGAGAGGGACATACAGAGAGGGAGAGGGACATACAGAGAGGGAGAGAGACACAGAGAGGGAGAGAGACATACAGAGAGGAAGATAGACATACAGAGAGGAAGATAGACACAGAGAGGGAGAGAGACATACAGAGAGGAAGAGAGACATACAGAGAGGGAGAGGGACATACAGAGAGGGAGAGAGACATACAGAGAGGGAGAGAGACATACAGAGAGGGGGAGAGACATACAGAGAGGGAGGGAGACATACAGAGAGGGGGAGAGACATACAGAGAGGGAGGGAGACATACAGAGAGGGAGATAGACACAGAGAGGGAGAGAGACATACAGAGAGGAAGAGAGACATACAGAGAGGGAGAGGGACATACAGAGAGGGAGAGAGACATACAGAGAGGGAGAGAGACATACAGAGAGGGGGAGAGACATACAGAGAGGGAGGGAGACATACAGAGAGGGGGAGAGACATACAGAGAGGGAGGGAGACAT
Source organism: Salvelinus alpinus (assembly GCF_045679555.1). Lineage (NCBI taxonomy): Eukaryota > Metazoa > Chordata > Actinopteri > Salmoniformes > Salmonidae > Salvelinus > Salvelinus alpinus. Next base: position 31,859,805 of record NC_092107.1, read on the forward strand.
ACAGAGAGGGAGAGGGACATACAGAGAGGGAGAGAGACACAGAGAGGAAGAGAGACATACAGAGAGGAAGATAGACATACAGAGAGGGAGAGATACATACAGAGAGGGATAGAGACATACACAGAAGGAGAGAGACAGAGAAGGAGAGAGACAGACAAAGAGGGAAGGGAGACATACAGAGAAGGAGAGACAGCCAGAGAGGGAGAGACAGAGAGGGAGAGAGACATACAGAGTGGGAGATAGACATACAGAGAGGGAGAGAGACATACAGAGAAGGTGAGAGACAGACAAAGAGAGAGACATACAGAAAGGGTGAGAGACATACAGATAGGGAGAGAGAAACAGTTAGAGAGAGAGAGAGTGGGAGTGGGGGAGACATACAGAGAGAGAGACATACAGAGAAGGAGAGGGACATACAGAGAGGAAGAGAGACAGACAGTGAGGGAGGGAGACATACAGAGAGGGAGAGAGACATACAGAGAGGGAGAGAGACATACAGAGAGGGAGGGAGACATACAGAGAGGGAGAGAGACATACAGAGAGGGAGAGAGACATACAGAGAGGGAGAGAGACATACAGAGAGGGAGAGAGACATACAGAGAGGGAGAGAGACATACAGAGAGGGAGAGAGACATACAGAGAGGGAGAGAGACATACAGAGAGGGAGAGAGACATACAGAGAGGGAGAGAGACATACAGAGAGGAAGAGAGACATACAGAGAGGGAGAGAGACATACAGAGAGGAAGAGAGACATACAGAGAGGAAGAGAGACATACAGAGAGGGAGAGAGACATACAGAGAGGGAGAGAGACATACAGAGAGGGAGAGAGACATACAGAGAGGGAGAGAGACATACAGAGAGGGAGAGAGAGACAGAGAGGGAGAGAGACAGAGAAGGAGAGAGACAGACAAAGAGGGAAGGGAGACATACAGAGAAGGAGAGACACAACCAGAGAGGGAGAGAGAGACAGAGAGGGAGAGAAACATACAGAGTGGGAGATAGACATACAGAGTGGGAGATAGACATACAGAGAGGGAGAGAGACATACAGAGAAGGTGAGAGACAGACAAAGATAGAGACATACAGAGAGGGAGAGAGACATACAGAAAAGGTGAGAGACAGATAGGGAGAGAGACATACAGAGAGGAGAGATACATACATAGAGAGAGACATACAGAGAAGGAGAGATACATACAGAGAGGAAGAGAGACATACAGAGAGGGAGAGAGACATAACGAGAGGGAGAGAGACATACAGAGAAGGAGAGAGACATACAGAGAGGAAGAGAGACAGACAGAGAGGGAGAGAGACATGGAGAGAGACATACAGAGAGGGAGAGAGACATAAAGAGAGGGAGAGAGACATACAGAGAGGGAGAGAGACATACAGAGAGGGAGAGAGACAGAGAAGGAGAGAGACATACAGAGAGGGAAAGAGACATACAGAGAGGGAGAGAGAAACAGTTAGAGAGAGAGAGAGTGGGAGTGGGGGAGACATACAGAGAGAGAGACATACAGAGAAGGAGAGGGACATACAGAGAGGAAGAGAGACAGACAGTGAGGGAGGGAGACATACATAGTGGGAGAGAGACATACAGAGAGGGAGAGAGACATACAGAGAGGGGGAGAGACATACAGAGAGGGAGGGAGACATACAGAGAGGGAGAGAGACATACAGAGAGGGAGAGAGACATACAGAGAGGGAGAGAGACATACAGAGAGGGAGAGAGACATACAGAGAGGGAGAGAGACATACAGAGAGGGAGAGAGACATACAGAGAGGGAGAGAGACATACAGAGAGGGAGAGAGACATACAGAGAGGGAGGGAGACATACAGAGAGGAAGAGAGACATACAGAGAGGGAGAGAGACATACAGAGAGGAAGAGAGACATACAGAGAGGAAGAGAGACATACAGAGAGGGAGAGAGACATACAGAGAGGGAGAGAGACATACAGAGAGGGAGAGAGACATACAGAGAGGGAGAGAGACATACAGAGAGGGAGGGAGACATACAGAGAGGAAGAGAGACATACAGAGAGGGAGAGAGACATACAGAGAGGAAGAGAGACATACAGAGAGGAAGAGAGACATACAGAGAGGGAGAGAGACATACAGAGAGGGAGAGAGACATACAGAGAGGGAGAGAGACATACAGAGAGGGAGAGAGACATACAGAGAGGGAGAGAGAGACAGAGAGGGAAGAGAGACAGAGAAGGAGAGAGACAGACAAAGAGGGAAGGGAGACATACAGAGAAGGAGAGAAACATACAGAGTGGGAGATAGACATACAGAGAGGGAGAGACATACAGAGAGGGAGAGAGACATACAGAGAAGGTGAGAGACAGACAAAGATAGAGACATACAGAGAGGGAGAGAGACATACAGAAAAGGTGAGAGACAGATAGGGAGAGAGACATACAGAGAGGGAGAGATACATACATAGAGAGAGACATACAGAGAAGGAGAGATACATACAGAGAGGAAAAGAGACATAACGAGAGGGAGAGAGACATAACGAGAGGGAGAGAGACATACAGAGAGGAAGAGAGACAGACAGAGAGGGAGAGAGACATGGAGAGAGACATACAGAGAGGGAGAGAGACATAAAGAGAGGGAGAGAGACATAAAGAGAGGGAGAGAGACATAAAGAGAGGGAGAGAGACATACAGAGAGGAAGAGAGACATACAGAGAGGAAGAGAGACATACAGAGAGGGAGAGAGACATACAGAGAGGGAGAGAGACATACAGAGAGGGAGAGAGACATACAGAGAGGGAGAGAGACATACAGAGAGGGAGGGAGACATACAGAGAGGAAGAGAGACATACAGAGAGGGGGAGAGACATACAGAGAGGGAGGGAGACATACAGAGAGGGAGAGAGACATACAGAGAGGGAGAGAGACATACAGAGAGGGAGAGAGACATACAGAGAGGGAGAGAGACATACAGAGAGGGAGAGAGACATACAGAGAGGGAGAGAGACATACAGAGAGGGAGAGAGACATACAGAGAGGGAGAGAGACATACAGAGAGGGAGGGAGACATACAGAGAGGAAGAGAGACATACAGAGAGGGAGAGAGACATACAGAGAGGAAGAGAGACATACAGAGAGGAAGAGAGACATACAGAGAGGGAGAGAGACATACAGAGAGGGAGAGAGACATACAGAGAGGGAGAGAGACATACAGAGAGGGAGAGAGACATACAGAGAGGGAGGGAGACATACAGAGAGGAAGAGAGACATACAGAGAGGGAGAGAGACATACAGAGAGGAAGAGAGACATACAGAGAGGAAGAGAGACATACAGAGAGGGAGAGAGACATACAGAGAGGGAGAGAGACATACAGAGAGGGAGAGAGACATACAGAGAGGGAGAGAGACATACAGAGAGGGAGAGAGAGACAGAGAGGGAGAGAGACAGAGAAGGAGAGAGACAGACAAAGAGGGAAGGGAGACATACAGAGAAGGAGAGAAACATACAGAGTGGGAGATAGACATACAGAGAGGGAGAGACATACAGAGAGGGAGAGAGACATACAGAGAAGGTGAGAGACAGACAAAGATAGAGACATACAGAGAGGGAGAGAGACATACAGAAAAGGTGAGAGACAGATAGGGAGAGAGACATACAGAGAGGGAGAGATACATACATAGAGAGAGACATACAGAGAAGGAGAGATACATACAGAGAGGAAAAGAGACATAACGAGAGGGAGAGAGACATAACGAGAGGGAGAGAGACATACAGAGAGGAAGAGAGACAGACAGAGAGGGAGAGAGACATGGAGAGAGACATACAGAGAGGGAGAGAGACATAAAGAGAGGGAGAGAGACATAAAGAGAGGGAGAGAGACATAAAGAGAGGGAGAGAGACATACAGAGAGGAAGAGAGACATACAGAGAGGAAGAGAGACATACAGAGAGGGAGAGAGACATACAGAGAGGGAGAGAGACATACAGAGAGGGAGAGAGACATACAGAGAGGGAGAGAGACATACAGAGAGGGAGGGAGACATACAGAGAGGAAGAGAGACATACAGAGAGGGAGAGAGACATACAGAGAGGAAGAGAGACATACAGAGAGGGAGAGAGACATACAGAGAGGAAGAGAGACATACAGAGAGGAAGAGAGACATACAGAGAGGGAGAGAGACATACAGAGAGGGAGAGAGACATACAGAGAGGGAGAGAGACATACAGAGAGGGAGAGAGACATACAGAGAGGGAGAGAGAGACAGAGAGGGAGAGAGACAGAGAAGGAGAGAGACAGACAAAGAGGGAAGGGAGACATACAGAGAAGGAGAGACACAACCAGAGAGGGAGAGAGAGACAGAGAGGGAGAGAAACATACAGAGTGGGAGATAGACATACAGAGAGGGAGAGACATACAGAGAGGGAGAGAGACATACAGAGAAGGTGAGAGACAGACAAAGATAGAGACATACAGAGAGGGAGAGAGACATACAGAAAAGGTGAGAGACAGATAGGGAGAGAGACATACAGAGAGGGAGAGATACATACATAGAGAGAGACATACAGAGAAGGAGAGATACATACAGAGAGGAAGAGAGACATAACGAGAGGGAGAGAGACATAACGAGAGGGAGAGAGACATACAGAGAGGAAGAGAGACAGACAGAGAGGGAGAGAGACATGGAGAGAGACATACAGAGAGGGAGAGAGACATAAAGAGAGGGAGAGAGACATAAAGAGAGGGAGAGAGACATAAAGAGAGGGAGAGAGACATACAGAGAGGGAGAGAGACAGAGAAGGAGAGAGACATACAGAGAGGGAAAGAGACATACAGAGAGGGAGAGAGAGAAACAGAGAGGGAGAGAGACATACAGAGAGGGAGAGAGACATACAGAGAGGGAGAGAGACAGATAGGGAGAGAGACATACATAGAGAGAGACATACAGAGAAGGAGAGAAACATACAGAGAGGAAGAGAGACAGACAGAGAGGGAGAGAGACATGGAGAGAGACATACAGAGAGGAAGAGAGACAGACAGAGAGGGAGAGAGACATACAGAGAGGGAGAGAGACATACAGAGAGGGAGAGAGACATACAGAGAGGGAGAGAGACATACAGAGAGGGAGAGAGACATACAGAGAGGGAGAGATATACAGAGAAGGAGAGATATACAGAGAAGGAGAGAGACATACAGAGAAGGAGAGAGACATACAGAGAGGGAGAGAGACATACAGAGAGGGAGAGAGACATACAGAGAGGGAGAGAGACATACAGAGAGGGAGAGAGACATACAGAGAGGGAGAGAGACATACAGAGAGGGAGAGATATACAGAGAGGGAGAGAGACATACAGAGAAGGAGAGAGACATACAGAGAGGAAGAGAGACATACAGAGAGGGAGAGAGACATACAGATAGGGAAAGAGACATACAGAGAGGGAGAGAGACATACAGAGAGGGAGAGATATACAGAGAGGGAGAGAGACATACAGAGAAGGAGAGAGACATACAGAGAGGGAGAGAGACATACAGAGAGGGAGAGAGACATACAGAGAAGGAGAGAGACATACAGAGAGGAAGAGAGACATACAGAGAGGGAGAGAGACATACAGAGAGGGAGAGAGACATACAGAGAGGGAGAGACATACAGAGAGGGAGAGATATACAGAGAGGGAGAGAGACATACAGAGAAGGAGAGAGACATACAGAGAGGGAGAGAGACATACAGAGAAGGAAAGAGACATACAGAGAGGGAGAGAGACATACAGAGAAGGAGAGAGACATACAGAGAGGAAGAGAGACATACAGAGAGGGAGAGAGACATACAGAGAGGGAGAGACATACAGAGAGGGAGAGAGACATACAGAGAAGGAGAGAGACATACAGAGAGGAAGAGAGACATACAGAGAGGGAGAGAGACATACAGAGAAGGAGAGAGACATACAGAGAGGAAGAGAGACATACAGAGAGGAAGAGAGACATACAGAGAGGGAGAGAGACATACAGAGAGGGAGAGATATACAGAGAGGGAGAGAGACATACAGAGAGGGAGAGAGACATAAAGAGAGGGAGAGAGACATACAGAGAGGGAGAGAGACAGAGAGGGAGAGAGACAGAGAGGGAGAGAGACATACAGAGAGGGAAAGAGACATACAGAGAGGGAGAGAGAGAAACAGAGAGGGAGAGAGACATACTGAGAGGGAGAGAGACATACAGAAAAGGTGAGACAGATAGGGAGAGAGACATACATAGAGAGAGACATACATAGAGAGAGACATACAGAGAAGGAGAGAGACATACAGAGAGGAAGAGAGACAGACAGAGAGGGAGAGAGACATGGAGAGAGACATACAGAGAAGGAGAGAGACATACAGAGAGGAAGAGAGACAGACAGAGAGGGAGAGAGACATACAGAGAGGGAGAGAGACATACAGAGAGGGAGAGAGACATACAGAGAGGGAGAGAGAGACAGAGAGGGAGAGAGACAGAGAAGGAGAGAGACAGACAAAGAGGGAAGGGAGACATACAGAGAAGGAGAGACACAACCAGAGAGGGAGAGAGAGACAGAGAGGGAGAGAAACATACAGAGTGGGAGATAGACATACAGAGAGGGAGAGACATACAGAGAGGGAGAGAGACATACAGAGAAGGTGAGAGACAGACAAAGATAGAGACATACAGAGAGGGAGAGAGACATACAGAAAAGGTGAGAGACAGATAGGGAGAGAGACATACAGAGAGGGAGAGATACATACATATAGAGAGACATACAGAGAAGGAGAGATACATACAGAGAGGAAGAGAGACATAACGAGAGGGAGAGAGACATAACGAGAGGGAGAGAGACATACAGAGAGGAAGAGAGACAGACAGAGAGGGAGAGAGACATGGAGAGAGACATACAGAGAGGGAGAGAGACATAAAGAGAGGGAGAGAGACATAAAGAGAGGGAGAGAGACATAAAGAGAGGGAGAGAGACATACAGAGAGGGAGAGAGACAGAGAAGGAGAGAGACATACAGAGAGGGAAAGAGACATACAGAGAGGGAGAGAGAGAAACAGAGAGGGAGAGAGACATACAGAGAGGGAGAGAGACATACAGAGAGGGAGAGAGACAGATAGGGAGAGAGACATACATAGAGAGAGACATACAGAGAAGGAGAGAAACATACAGAGAGGAAGAGAGACAGACAGAGAGGGAGAGAGACATGGAGAGAGACATACAGAGAGGAAGAGAGACAGACAGAGAGGGAGAGAGACATACAGAGAGGGAGAGAGACATACAGAGAGGGAGAGAGACATACAGAGAGGGAGAGAGACATACAGAGAGGGAGAGAGACATACAGAGAGGGAGAGATATACAGAGAAGGAGAGATATACAGAGAAGGAGAGAGACATACAGAGAAGGAGAGAGACATACAGAGAGGGAGAGAGACATACAGAGAGGGAGAGAGACATACAGAGAGGGAGAGAGACATACAGAGAGGGAGAGAGACATACAGAGAGGGAGAGAGACATACAGAGAGGGAGAGATATACAGAGAGGGAGAGAGACATACAGAGAAGAAGAGAGACATACAGAGAGGGAGAGAGACATACAGATAGGGAAAGAGACATACAGAGAGGGAGAGAGACATACAGAGAGGGAGAGATATACAGAGAGGGAGAGAGACATACAGAGAAGGAGAGAGACATACAGAGAGGGAGAGAGACATACAGAGAGGGAGAGAGACATACAGAGAAGGAGAGAGACATACAGAGAGGAAGAGAGACATACAGAGAGGGAGAGAGACATACAGAGAGGGAGAGAGACATACAGAGAGGGAGAGACATACAGAGAGGGAGAGATATACAGAGAGGGAGAGAGACATACAGAGAAGGAGAGAGACATACAGAGAGGGAGAGAGACATACAGAGAAGGAAAGAGACATACAGAGAGGGAGAGAGACATACAGAGAAGGAGAGAGACATACAGAGAGGAAGAGAGACATACAGAGAGGGAGAGAGACATACAGAGAGGGAGAGACATACAGAGAGGGAGAGAGACATACAGAGAAGGAGAGAGACATACAGAGAGGAAGAGAGACATACAGAGAGGGAGAGAGACATACAGAGAAGGAGAGAGACATACAGAGAGGAAGAGAGACATACAGAGAGGAAGAGAGACATACAGAGAGGGAGAGAGACATACAGAGAGGGAGAGATATACAGAGAGGGAGAGAGACATACAGAGAGGGAGAGAGACATAAAGAGAGGGAGAGAGACATACAGAGAGGGAGAGAGACAGAGAGGGAGAGAGACAGAGAGGGAGAGAGACATACAGAGAGGGAAAGAGACATACAGAGAGGGAGAGAGAGAAACAGAGAGGGAGAGAGACATACTGAGAGGGAGAGAGACATACAGAAAAGGTGAGACAGATAGGGAGAGAGACATACATAGAGAGAGACATACATAGAGAGAGACATACAGAGAAGGAGAGAGACATACAGAGAGGAAGAGAGACAGACAGAGAGGGAGAGAGACATGGAGAGAGACATACAGAGAAGGAGAGAGACATACAGAGAGGAAGAGAGACAGACAGAGAGGGAGAGAGACATACAGAGAGGGAGAGAGACATACAGAGAGGGAGAGAGACATACAGAGAGGGAGAGATATACAGAGAGGGAGAGATATACAGAGAAGGAGAGAGACATACAGAGAGGGAGAGGGACATACAGAGAGGGAGAGATATACAGAGAAGGAGAGAGACATACAGAGAAGGAGAGAGACATACAGAGAGGGAGAGAGACATACAGAGAGGGAGAGAGACATACAGAGAGGGAGAGAGACATACAGAGAGGGAGAGAGACATAGAGAGGGAGAGGGACATACAGAGAGGGAGAGAGACATACAGAGAGGAAGAGAGACATACAGAGAGGAAGAGAGACATACAGAGAGGGAGAGAGACATACAGAGAGGGAGAGATATACAGAGAAGGAGAGAGACATACAGAGAGGGAGAGAGACATACAGAGAGGGAGAGAGACATACAGAGAGGGAGAGAGACATACAGAGAAGGAGAGAGACATACAGAGAGGAAGAGAGACATACAGAGAGGGAGAGAGACATACAGAGAGGAAGAGAGACATACAGAGAGGGAGAGAGACATACAGAGAGGGAGAGATATACAGAGAGGGATGGAAACATACAGAGAGTGAGAGAGACAGAGAGGGAGAGAGACATACAGAGAGGGAAAGAGACATACAGAGAGTGAGAGAGACAGAGAGGGAGAGAGGGATACAGAGAGGAAGAGAGACATACAGAGAGGGAGAGAGACATACAGAGTGGGAGGGAGATAGACAGAGAGGGAGAGAGAGAGAGGAAGAGAGTGAGACAGAGAGGGAGAGAGACATAGATGGAGAGAGAGACGCAGAGAGGGAAGGGAGACATACAGAGAAGGAGAGAGGCAGACAGAAAGGTAGAGAGACACAGAGAATGAGAGTGAGCAACAGAGAGGGAGAGAGAGAGACAGACAGAAAAAGAGAGTGCTTGATGGCTATCTACCGAAATGAAACTAAGCACTTTTCACAGCATGCAGGCAGGCACAGTTTTGAAAGCTCCCTTTCATCCAGACGTTGCTGATCCGTCCTTTTTTAATAGAGGTAAAATAATAAAACCCTTTTCATCACTTGGAAGAGAAGAAGTGACAGAAATCCCATAATAATTATAGCCAGTCCCACGTGGGAATAGTAGAGTGCTAAGCGCTAAGCAGCGCTAGCAGGCTTCACTGTGTTGGGCCTAATTACCGTGGACCACAAATCACATTCACTTAATTCTCAAAACAGGGCATTTCCTATTACCTCATTAATTCCATTACAAAAGGGGATATCTTAGCCGAGATGTGATGAGGGAGAGGAGGAGATCTGCTTTTGGTTTTGCATGGATTCACATTAGCTTTTACAACTAGCACAATTAGCCTAGCGGTTGTTAGCGGTCATCACGGCTACAGATGTAGGATCTTAATCTGATCACCCTGTTGCATGAGATCGTTCCTGCAGCGCAGGAAATGTAAAACTTGTAGTGTATTCAAGGTTTAAAATAGCTTCTAAAATTTGTAATTTCCACTTTGAAATATCAGTCTTTATTTTCTCTTACGGAAAATGTATCAACCCCTACAAAAATGTCCATTAATTACAATCCACATAATAATTCACAATTCCTGTAGCTGCAGGATTATTTTCCTGTTGTAGCAAACTGGCTCAAATTAAAATCTTACATACGTAGCCCGCTACCTTCAGAAGTCTCCCAGTAGGCCTCAGAGCAAGGACCGCCATATCTTTACACTCCCCATGTCCTTCAGAACTCTCCCAGTAGGCCTCTGAGAGCAAGGACCGCCATATCTTTACACTCCCCATGTCCTTAAGAACTGGTCCAAAGATAGTTGTGTAATTTCTCGTCGGGAGATGAGGGTAGAACTGGGAGAGCGAGAGATGATTTCAGATGATTTTATTTCACCCAAGAGCTAAGTTTAAAAATGGTGGGGATGGCTGACAGTAATCAGAGCTCTGCTTCCTTGACGTTGTGTTGCTGAGGCAACTGCCAATCATCCCAATCTGTCTTCCTGAATGTGCCAACCGTGTACATGGTTATTCAGGAACGGATGGTTGAATGTCAAAAGAAGTAAGGTACACACTGTACTATTAAAGAACACATCCTGTAGGTGCAACAGTATTAGAAACAACAGCAAACAACCCACATACAGCAGTGTGAGTAGGGCACAGCACAGGTGGCACGCTTGGCATCAGACAGGCTCCATCACAACACGTCAATTACAATCTGTAGAAAACAAAGATGTGCTGACAAAACACATGATTTGACAAAACAAAAATGAGCTTTCAGTCACTTCCATGTGTCATCACTATCTCGTATATGTGCTGTGTGTTTCTCCTAGAGTGACTCAGTATACACAAATGTAGGCGTTCCTATATTCTGACAGTCGTTTCATCATGAAGGGTGCTTTGAACACACAGGCTCTTCATGGGAACGATAAGACAAGAAGAAAGAAAGAAAAAAAGAAATAGCAGAAGTCTACTGATGATGACATATGAACGTATTAACGTTGTGTGTGGGATGAAAAGCCGCTATTGGCAAGGTCTTGGCTCAGGAAGGGGTTACTTGTGTTTTCTCTGTCACGGTGTTGTTGGCTCGTGGGAATGTGTGACGGGTGAGGAACTGTTGCTTCAGCACCGTACAGCTGTTACGTGTTATTGTTGGAGATGACAAGAGTCTTGTTAGTGAAATTTATGACATCAATATAAACCCCTTTCCATGAGGGATGAATTTAGGATGACTCAGAGGCTTACACACACACACACACACACACAAGCGCACGAACACACACATGGACATTGTACAGTTGAAGTCGGAAGTTTACATACACCTTAGCCAAATACATTTCAACTCAGTTTTCACACTTCCAGACAATTAATCCTAGATATATAATAGGCAGAATGTTCTGACATCAAAGTGGCTTTGGGAGAACAGCCCATCAACTGCTGTCTATTCTAACTTTATGGACCGAGATGTTGCTTACCTCCTTATCCCTCAATCACACACTATTCCTCCCTCAATCACACACTCCTTCTCCCCCTCAATCAAACACACATACTGCCTCTCTACAATCTCACACACACACTCCATCTCTGTTACTCCCTCTCTCACCTTTTTCCTTCACTGCCATGCCATCTCGTCTTGAAATAAGATGTATTATTATTTATCTCTGAATACAACTATTCTCTGTCTCTCTCTCAATTTAAAGGGCTTTATTGGCATGGGAAACATATGTTTACGTTGCCAAAGCAAGTGAAATAGATAATAAACAAAAGTGAAATAAACAATACAAAATGTTAAATCTCTCTCTAAGCAGTGATTTTTCTCATCAACTTTCTCTCTTTTTCTCATTGTCCCATTCCTATTTCCTACACTACCGTAGTAGCTAGGAAGAGAGTCAACACCTCAAACTTCAAACCCCCATATCATCCATACACTCGGAATTACACTATTTCTATCTTCTGTTCACTTACCACCACTCCTTAGCACCTCTCCTTAGCACCTCTCCTTAGCACCTCTCCTTAGCACCTCTCCTTAGCACCTCTCCTTGCCACCTCTCCTTGCCACCTCTCCCCTTTCTGTCTCAATGCCACTCAGTCACCATATCTCTTTCTGTTTATCACCCTTTTCTCTTCCTCCCTCTCCTCCTGTTTTTCTCTATTTCTTTCCAGTCAAGGTCAAAGGTTTTATTTTTATCCCCAATAACACGACAGTGTGTCCTGACAGTCTCTGACATGGAAAGACACTCTGAATGTGAACATTATGAGCAGAGTTCCCAAAGGGCCACAGCAGTTAAACTGGGAGCATAACCCAGCACCACAACAATGCCAGCCCCTAGACACACAGAACTATGATGCCATTGCAATCATGGAACAAATAACAACAGCAATGAGCCAGGGTCTCTGAACACACATCACCTGGGCTGAAACACCTGGCAGCCTTCAGGCAGGTGAGAGAGGAAGTCAAGGTTGGAGAAGACATAATCACACACTCAAATCCCTGAAGACACTGTTGCTATGCAACACGCCCACAAACCAGCAACTGTGTTTGTTTAGAGGTTTCTAAAACGTACCAAAACATTCAACAAAATAACAATTACGAGGTACATCTTTTTCAGTTTTGTAATTTCCATTCAATTAATATCAAATAAATGAAAGGCTTCCATCATTCTAACGAAGCCATAGAGACATGTTTAACAGCCTCCTAAAGCATAGAGCACTGGTGTGAAAGGTCCCAAGCACTGAGAGAGAGAGACAGAGAGAGAGAGGGAGATATTCTGCTCCTTAAAGATTATTAGGGGATGAAAAGCAGGTTAGAAAGGCTTTTAGAGTTGTTCGGCTCGATATGGGGGAGAAGCATTGATTTTCTGTTGGAGCTGCAGACACTATTTGTCAAGATGGTGCCTTATAAGTGATGTGCTTTTATATGATAACAGTGATGGCCCAAAAACGACCATAACTGTGGCTGTTAGTGAAATTGGAGGATACAGCGGCCTGACTCTTTAATACGGTTTCTCCTGTCCGGTTTCTCTTGATTTAGGTCGTTTATCGCGGTAAATCAATGATGGGAAAGTGACAACAAAGTGATGAGTGGATATCATCGTCAGCTTAACTAAGGGCCGAGGAAGTGGGCTGGCTGGATGGGCGTTAGGGTGCTCTCATCTTGTTCTGCTGTAACATCATCCAGCTAACATCCCATCATGCATTTTAATACACAAATCAATATAAAGGTACCTCAATTATCAGCAAAAAAATACACCTGACTCAAAACAAACTGCAGATAGAGCCCTTATTGAATACACGGTAGAGCGAGTGTGAGAGAAGGTAGAATGAGGAAGGGGTTAGGTATCTATCAGGGATAGAGAAAGCCATCCACAGAGAGAGAAAGAGAGACAGATTCACAGTAGTGAGCGTGTTAGATCAACCGTAAACATGCGACAGATTGCCTGCCATCCCCACCACACACACACACACACACACACACACACACACACACACACACACACACACACACACAGAGGCATTCCAATCCCGTGGAGCAGGATGGTTGTTCCTGGCAGCAGCACTGGTAATGGCACCACATTGGCCGTAAGGAGTAGAAACATGGTGGCCACCATGTGTGACACACAATGGATACAGTCACACTAAAAAGGCCTGTCTTGGCTGGAAAAGATACCACACACCTATACACTGTACATATGTACATACACACAGACACACACACACAATGCAGACACCTCCCCCATCTTCCACCTGCACCTCCCACCATCCTCCCCCTACACCCCACACCACCACAACAACTATAAACCCCTGAGATAAACTTCATCAGTGATGGAATTGCTTTAGTGGCGTGTAGCTGTGTAGTAAAACTCGAAACTTTTATCTTTGGCTACTGCCTCAAATCATCCCTGGTTTTATATTCCTCTCCTTCTTTCTAGTGGCATTTAATTAACTGTATTTGATCACAAGACCTTGGATTTCCTCTGACTTGTCTGTGACACAGAGAGAGGAAAAATGAATTTCATGACCTGGGTGGTAAAAGTAGAAATCCTAATAACTCTTTTAACCAATATAAGGTTCCAAGTCTGTGATGAGCCATGAAGCATTGCACAACAGACAACTCAGCTCTGTACTAACAAAGAGAGAGAGAGGGGGAGAGAGAGGGGGGTGGGGGGAGAGGGTGAGAGAGAGGGAGTGTGAGACAGAGGGGGGAGTGTGTGTGAGAGAGAGAGGGTGTGAGAGGGAGCGTGAGAGAGAGAGAGGGTGAGGTATAGGGTGAGAGTGAGAGACAGATATAGGGGGGAGTGTTAGAGGGAGGGAGGGAGGGAGGGAGGGAGGGAGGGAGGGAGGGAGGGAGGGAGGGAGGGAGGGATAACGTATGTGAGAGAAAGGAGGAGTGTGAAAAAGAGAGGTAGAGAGAGTGAGTGAGTGAGGGGGGAGTGTAAGTGAGAGAGAAAGAGCGAGAGAGAAAGAGCGAGAGAGAGAGCGAGAGAGAGAGCGAGAGAGAGAGCGAGAGAGAGAGCGAGAGAGAGAGCGAGAGAGAGACAGAGAGAGACAGAGAGACAGAGAGAGACAGAGAGAGACAGAGACAGACAGAGACAGACAGAGACAGACAGAGCGAGAGAGAGCGAGAGAGAGAGAGAGAGAGAGAGAGAGAGCGAGAGAGACAGACAGAGACAGACAGAGACTGCATGCAGGCTGATACCCGCTAATGATCAAATCCAGAAAAGAGCCGTTAAATTCTACAACCACCTAAAAGGAAGCGATTCCCAAACTTTCCATAACAAAGCCATCACCTACAGAGACATGAACCTGGAGAACACTCCCCTAAGCAAGCTGGTCCTGGGGCTCTGTTCACAAATACAAACAGACCCCACAGAGCCCCAGGACAGCAACACAGTTAAATCCAACCAAATCATGAGAAAACAAAAAGATAATTACTTGACACATTGGAAAGAATTTACAAAAAAAAGGATCAAACTAGAATACTATTTGGCCCTTAACAGAGAGTGCATAGTGGCAGAATACCTGACTACTGTGACTGACCCAAACTGAAGGAAAGCTTTGACTATGTTTAAAAAAATATATATATTAACCAGGTAGGCTAGTTGAGAACAAGTTCTCATTTACAACTGCGACCGGGCCAAGAATAAAGCAAAGCAGTTCGACACCTACAACAACACAGTTACACATGTAATAAACAAACATACAGTCAATAATACAGTAGAAAAAGTATATATACAGTGTGTGTAAATGAGGTAAGATAAGGGAGGTAAGGCAATAAATAGGCCATGGTGGCGAAGTAATTACAAAATACCAATTTAACACTGGAGTGATTGATGTGCAGAAGATGAATGTGCAAGTAGAGATACTGGGGTGCAAAGGAGCAAGATAAATAAATAAATAAATACAGTATGGGGATGAGGTAGTTGGATGGACTATTTACAGATGGCCTATGTACAGGTGCAGTGATTTAGATTTTTGTAGTTCGTTCCAGTCATTAGCAGCACAGAACTGGAAGGAAAGGCGGCCAAAGGAGGAATTGGCTTTGGGGGTGACTAGTGAGATATACCTGCTGTAGCGCGTGCTACGGGTGAGTGCTGCTATGGTGACCAGTGAGCTGAGATAAGACGGGGCTTTACCTAGCAAAAACATATAGATGACCTGGAGCCAGTGGGTTTGGTGATGAGTATGAAGCGAGGGCCAGCCAACGAGAGCTTACCGGTCTCAGTGGTGGGTAGAATATGGGGCTATGGTGACAAAACGAATGGCCCTGTGATAGACTGCATCCAATTTGTTGAGTAGAGTGTTGGAGGCTATTTTGTAAATAACATCGGCGAAGTCGAGGATCGGTAGGATGGTCAAATAGGAAGCCTATTCTAGATTTAATTTTGGATTGGAGATGCTTAATATAGTCTGGAAGGAGAGTTTACAGTCTAACCAGACACCTAGGTATTTGTAGTTGTCCACATATTCTAAGTCAGAACCGTCCAGAGTAGTGATGTTGGACGGGCGGAAAGGTGCGTACAGCGATTGGTTGAAGAGCATGCATTTAGTTTTACTTGCGTTTAAGAGCAGTTGGAGGCAACGGAAGGAGAGCTGTATGGCATTGGAGCTCTTCTGGAGGTTAGTTAACAGTGTCCAAAGAAGGGCCAGAAGTACAGTATACAGAATTGTGTCGTCTGCATAGAGGTGGATCAGAGAATCGCCAGCAGCAAGAGCGACATCATTGATATATATAGAGAAAAGAGTCGGCCAGAGAATTGAACCCTGTGGCACCCCCATAGAGACTGCCAGAGGTCCAGACAACAGGCCCTCCGATTTGACACACTGAACTGTGTCTGAGAAGTAGTTGGTGAACCAGGCGAGGCAGTCATTTGAGAAACCAAGGCTGTTTAGTCTGCCAATAAAAATGTGGTGATTGACAGAGTCGAAAGCCTTGGCCAGCTCGATGAATACGGAGTACTTTGGTGCGAAAAGTGCAAATCAATCCCAGAACAACAGCAAAGGACATTGTGAAGATACTGGAGGAAACAGATACAAAAGTATCTATATCCACAGTAAAACGAGTCCTATATTGACATAACCTGTAAGGCTGCTCAGCAAGGAAGAAGCCACTGCTTCAAAACCGCCATAAAAAAGCCAGACTACAGTTTGCAAATGCACATGGGGACAAAGATCGTACTTTTTGGAAAATTTCCTCTGGTCTGAAGAAACAAAAATAGAACTGTTTGGCCATCATGACCATCGTTATGTTTGGAAGAAAAAGGGGGAGGCTTGCAAGCCGAATATCACCGTCCCAACCGTGAAGGGCAGGGGTGGCAGCATCATGTGGTGGGGGTGCTTTGCTGCAGGAGGGACTGATGCATTTCACAGAGTAGATGGCATCATGAGGGAGGAAAATTATGTGGATATATTGAAGCAACATCAAGACATCAGTCAGGAAGATAAAGCTTGGTCACAAATGGGTCTTCCAAATGGATAATGACCCCAAGCATACTTCCAAAGTTGTGCCAAAATAGCTTAAGGACAACAAAGTCAAGGTATTGGAGTGGCCATCAGAAAGCCCTGACCACAATCTTATAGAACATTTGTGGGCAGAACTGAAAAAGTGTGTGCGAGCAAGGAGGCCTACAAACCTGACTCAGTTACATCAGCTCTGTCAGGAGGAATGGGCCAAAATTCACCCAACTTATTGAGGGAAGCTTGTGGAAGGCTACTCGAAATGTTTGCCCCAAGTTAAACAATTTAAAGGCAATGCTACCAAATACTAATTGAATGTATGTAAACGTCTGGGAATGTGATGAAAGAAATAAAAGCTGAAATAAATCATTCTCTCTACTATTATTCTGACATTTCACATTGTTAAAATGAAGTGGTGATCCTAACTGACCTAAAACAGGGGATTTTACTAGGATTAAATGTCAGGAATTGTGAAAAACTGAGTTTAAATGTATTTGGCTAAGTTGTATGTAAACTTACGACTTCAACTGTATGTTTATTTATTTTCCCATTTTTACTTTAACTATTTATACATCGTTATAACACTGTTCATAGACATAATATGACATTTGAAATGTTTATTTTCCTTGATATCTTTTGTGAGTGTGATGTTAATTTCACTTGCTTTGGTAATGTAAACATATGTTTCCCAGGCCAATATATCCCTTTGAATTGAATTGAGAGAGACAGCGATAGTGAGGGAAAATGAAAAAGCACTACTCTGGATTACATGCACATAAGCAGAACAATCTCTTCAAGGGGAGGAATAGTAATTAACTCTTACTTTTGAGTGTGACAGAAATAGAAATATATAGAGAGAGTGTGTGTCTCAAAGATGTCCACTGAAGGGGGAGAGTGACAGTGTCACGATCGCCGTCGTGGAAATGACCGGACCAAGGTGCAGCATGGTGAGCGTACATTTATTTTATTGATAAATATCTCTACCTCGGCTATAATGCCACTAACAAGGACAACTACCCACAAATACAAAAGGAAAAAAGGCTGCCTAAGTATGATTCCCAAACAGAGACAACGATAGACAGCTGTCCCTGATTGAGAACCATACCCGGCAAAAACATAGAAACAAAGAACATAGAGTTTCCCACCCGAGTCACACCCTGACTAACCAAACATAGAGAATAAAAAGATCTCTACGGCCAGGGCGTGACAGTACTCCCCCCCAAACCTCTAATGGAAACACCTTGCTCTCAGCCGTTGCACCAACCAAACAGGAGCTAAGATGTGGTTCTCCATCTAAATCAACCCATTCCTCATTTTGCTTCACTTTCACCATCTATGTAGCTTACTGCTAACTTAATCTTCCTCCTTTCTCCTTCTTCTCCTTCTCTACCTCCTCCTCCCAACTCATGTTTCTCCTTTCTTTTCTTCCTTCTCCCTATCCTTCTCTGTTCATCACAGTGTCTGCATATGGCCCAACACCCAAGGTGGTGTCAGAGAGGAAGAGAAACAGCAGACCCTATGATGTCAGTTGATGAACAGACCCCCAGAGAGACTACAGAGAGACTGCAAAGAGACTACATGAATGAAAGCAACGTCACCACTGGAAAATTACACACACAGCCAGGGAAAAGTAATTTGCTCCACAGTGAAGCTGTGTTGAGTACGTGCACATTCACACACACGCAAGCACACACACACAAACACAGGGTGGATGAGAAGGAGGCGAGAGGGAGGTAAAGGTAAATAAGACATGACTGCTGAGCAATGAGAGAGTTTGGAGGGGCTGCTTGAGAAAAAGTGTGTGTGTGTGTGTGTGTGTGTGTGTGTGTGTGTGGTGTTGGCCTAAGAGGAGGATTCAGCGTTGGTGTTCGTGCTCTGGTGCCCACGCCACAGGTGGCCTCCTCTCTCGCCTGTGCCCAGCAGGGAACAGCAGAACATAAACAAACAGATGGAGAGAAGGAAAGACTGGGAAGGAGTCACACAGAGAGAGAGTGAGAGAGACAGAGAGACAGAGAGACAGAGAGACAGAGACAGAGAGACAAAAAAGAGGGCAGTGTGGCATGGCTAGATCGGACACACACAAGGTAGAGAATTGCCTCCCACTGATGTCTTTTTCACTTACACACACACACACACACAAGCAAAGACACACACAGACACAAAAACAAACAAAGAAGTACAAAGGCAAGCACTCAAACAAACAGGTAAAAGGACAAACAACACCAAAAGCACACAGTCAGACGCACAGACTGAAAAACACTAAAGGAACACACGCAGATAAAGGACAGAACTACGATGACCTTAGGCAGTCATTGTTATTTCAGCACGCACACACGGCACTATTTGCCTACTCTGTCTGTTCCTCCGTATCTACCACAGCAGCAGGTGGCCCATTAGAAGGACCAGGGTCCAGCAGTATGCCAGACACCCTTTGGGGATGGATCTGCCAACATCACCAGGAAGCAGCTGGATAGTGTCTCTGGATGTGTCTGAAATGGCACCCTGTTCCCTATGTAGTGCAGTACTTCTGACCGGAGCATCACTTCAGACAAAACCTCTATTTCCTTCTGGTATCTGGGTAGTGTTTGCATCATATTGCAGTTGAGTGGTTTCTCTCAGCTATTTAAATGTGTTTGGTGGCTGGGTGCAGCAGCATGGTTTCTGGTGAGATGGAGTGTTTGAGGTGTTGGCTCAGCTGTGTATAGCTGACTTATATTTAGAGTTTGAGGGGAGGATACAGGTGTGAAGTGTCTTCTGATACCCACATTTTAGAGTACTGCTGGTGGGATATTAAATAATCCTCTAGTATCTAGGACCAGTTTTAAAATTTGAACTGTGTTATGATGCAAGCCCGTCACCTCCCAGCACACCCACAGTTAGCCTATAGAGGATGGGTGGTGATTACATATTTAGGTAAAAGGTTGGGTGCAGTGGAATGGTTTCTCTGGTACTAGCTGTTGGGTGCAGTGGGATGGTTTCTCTGGTACTAGAACAAACACACACGCACACACACAGACTGTACCTTATACACATACACACCCTGGGCAGGGTTTTGGAGTCTATAATCGGGGTCTCAGCAGTAGATCCGTGATCTGAAGATGGGCAATAGTCAAATTGGCAGACAACACACACATGTGCATAAACACCCAGACGCACACAGAATCACGTCCTTCTAAAATGGTATTGAACTAGAGGACAGAGGGAGAAAGAGGAGGACAGAGGGAGAGGTGATGGTGTAATGGAGGGAGGGATGGATGGAGGGCATGGTGAGGGGGGAGTGTGAAAGGATGGGAAGGATGGAGGGCAGAGGGAGAGAGAAAGGATGGGAGGGATGGAGGGCAGAGGGAGAGGTGAGGGAGAAAGGATGGGAGGGATGGAGGGCAGAGGGAGAGGTGAGGGAGAAAGGATGGGAGGGATTGAGGGCAGAGGGAGAGGTGAGGGAGAAAGGATGGGAGGGATTGAGGGCAGAGGGAGAGGTGAGGGAGAAAGGATGGGAGGGATGGAGGGCAGAGGGAGAGGTGAGGGAGAAAGGATGGGAGGGATGGAGGGCAGAGGGAGAGGTGAGGGAGAAAGGATGGGAGGGATGGAGGGCAGAGGGAGAGGTGAAGGAGAAAGGAAGGGATGGATGGATGGAGGGCAGAGGTGAAGGAGAAAGGAAGGGATGGATGGATGGAGGGCAGAGGTGAAGGAGAAAGGAAGGGATGGATGGATGGAGGGCAGAGGTGAAGGAGAAGGGAAGGGAGGGATGGATGGAGGGCAGAGGGAGAGGTGAGGAGAAAGAAAGGGAGGGATGGATGGAGGGCAGAGGGAGAGGTGAGGGAGAAAGGAAGGGAGGGATGGAGAGCAGAGGGAGAGGTGAGGGAGAAAGGAAGGGAGGGATGGAGAGCAGAGGGAGAGGTGAGGGAGAAAGGAAGGGAGGGATGGAGAGCAGAGGGAGAGGTGAGGGAGAAAGGAAGGGAGGGATGGAGAGCAGAGGGAGAAAGGAAGGGGGGGATGGAGGGCAGAGGAAGAGGATGAAAAGGATAGAGGGTGAAAGAGAGAAAACACTGATCCCATTTCCAATAAAAAGCTGCACGTCTCCTTAAGGCTGTGACGGTCATGGAATGTTGGTCAACCAAATGACCCCATTCACCGTTATAATCATGTAAAAAAAATATCTTGGTATACAGTTAAAGTCAGAAGTTTACATACACCTTAGCCAAATACATTTAAATTCAGTATTTCACAATTCCTGACATTTAATCAAAGTAAAAATTCACTGTCTTAGGTCAGTTAGGATCACCACTTTATTTTAAGAATGTGAAATGTCAGAAAAATTGTAGAGAGAATGATTTACTTCAGCTTGTATTTCTTTCATCACAGTCCCAGTGGGTCAGAAGTTAACATACACTCAATTAGTATTTGGTAGCATTGCCTTTAAATTGTTTAACTTGGGTCAAACGTTTCAGGTAGCCTTCCACAAGCTTCCCACAATAAGTTGGGTAAATTTTGGCACATTCCTCCTGACAGAGCTGGAGTAACTGAGTCAGGTTTGTAGGCCTCCTTGCTCAGACACGCTATTTCAGTTCTGCCCCAAAAAAATCTATAGGATGGAGGTCAGGGCTTTCTGATGGCCACTCCAATACCTTGACTTTGTTGTCCTTAAGCCATTTTGGCACAACTTTGGAAGTATGCTTGGGGTCATTGTCCATTTGGAAGACCCATTTGCAACCAAGCTTTATCTTCCTGACTGATGTCTTGAGATGTTGCTTCAATATATCCACAATTTTCCTCCCTCATAATGCCATCTATTTTGTAAAGTGCACCAGTCCCTCCTGCAGCAAAGCACCCCCACAGCATGATGCTGCCACATCTGTTCTTCACAGTTGGGATGGTGTTCTTTGGCTTGCAAGCCTCCCCCTTTCTCCTCCAAACATAACGATGGTCATTACGGCCAAACAGTTCAATTTGATTTTGATCAGACCAGAGGACATTTCTCAAAAAAGTATGATCTTTGTCCCCATGTGCAGTTGCAAACTGAAGTCTGGCTTTTTTATGGCGGTTTTGGAGCAGTGGCTTCTTCCTTGCTGAGCGGCCTTTCAGGTTATGTCGATATAGGACTCATTTTACTGTGGATATAGATACTTTTGTAACTGTTTCCTCCAGTATCGTCACAAGGTCCTTTGCTGTTGTTCTGGGATTGATTTGCACTTTTCACACCAAAGTACAATCATCTATAGGAGACAGAACGCGTCTACTTCCTGAGCGGTATGATGGCTGTGTGGTCCAATGGTGTTTATACTTGCACAATATTGTTTGTACAGATGAACGTGGCACCTTCAGGTGTTTGGAAATGGCTCCCAAGGATGAACCAGACTTGTGGAGGTCTACAATTTTTTTTATGAGATCTTGGCTGATTATTTTTGATTTTCCAATGATGTCAAGCAAAGAGGCACTGAGTTTGAATGGTGGCCTTGAAATATATCCACACGTACACCTCCAAATGACTCAAATGATGTCAATAAGCCTATCAGAAGCTTCTAAAGTCCTGACATCATTTTCTGGAATTTTCCAAGCTGTTTAAAGGCACAGTTAACTTAGTGTATGTAAACTTCTGACCCACTGGAATTGTGATACAGTGAATTATAAGTGGAATAATCTGTCTGTAAACTATTGTTGGAAAAACGACTTGTGTCATGCACACAGTTGATGTCCTAGCCGACTTGCCAAAACTATATTTTTATTAAGAAATACCTAAAGTTGTATTAGGAAAGTACTTTGAAATGTTTGGACAAAGCTTACAGGTCACATGAGAAATTTTGTAGTCATGTTGTGTGAGTTGGAACCGGTGTTTTTATGGATCAAACACAACAAATAAATGGACATTTGGATATATATCGATGGAATTAATCGAACAAATTGAAATATGATTGTCTGTGTTTGTTTGCTGGGGTGCTACCCTCAGATAATAGCATTGTTTGCTTTTGCCGTAAAGCCTTTTTGAAATCTGACACGTTGGCTGGATTTTTAACAAGTGTAGCTTTAATTTGGTGTATTGCATGTGTGATTTCATGAAAGTTTTATACATTTTTATAGTCATTTATTTGAATTTGGCGCTCTGCATTTTCACTGGATTTCACTGGACGCTAATGTCCCACCTATCCCAGAGAGGTTAACAAGTGGTTGAAAAACGAATTTTAATGACTCCAACCAAAGTGTATGTAAACTTCCGACTTCAACTGTGTGTGTATATATGTATATATATATATATATATATATATATATATATATATATATATATATATATATATGTATAAAATATCACCCCCCCCTCAATTTCGGTAGACTGTGGTGATTAAGGCAGAGGGTGACAGACTGTGGTGATTATGGTAGAGGGTGATATACTGTGGTGAATATGGTAAAGGGGAAAGACTGTGGTGATTATGGTAGATTGTGATGATTATGGTAGACTGTGGTGATTATGGTAGACGGTGGTGATTATGGTAGAAGGTGACATGCTGTGATGATTATGCTAGACTGTGGTGATTATGCTAGACTGTGGTGATGATGGTAGAGGGTGATAGACTGTGGTGATGATGGTAGAGGGTGATAGACTGGTGATTATGGTAGAGGGTGATAGACTGTAGTGATTATGGTAGAGGGTGAAAGACTCTGGTGATTATGGTAGAGGGTGATAGACTGTGGTAATAATGGTAGACTGTGGTGCTAGACTGTGGGGATTATGGTAGAGGGTGACATATTGTAGTGATTGTGGTAGAGGGTGACAGACTGTGGTGATTATGGTAGAGGGTGACAGACTGTGGTGATTATGGTAGAGGGTGACAGACTGTGGTGATTATGGTAGAGGGTGACAGACTGTGGTGATTATGGTAGAGGGTGACAGACTGTGGTGATTATGGTAGAGGGTGACAGACTGTGGTGATTATGGTAGAGGGTGACAGACTGTGGTGATTATGGTAGAGGGTGACAGACTGTGGTGATTATGGTAGAGGGTGACAGACTGTGGTGATTATGGTAGAGGGTGTTAGACTGTGGTGATTATGGTAGAGAGTGACAGACTGTGGTGATTATGGTAGAGGGTGACAGACTGTGGTGATTATGGTAGAGGGTGTTAGACTGTGGTGATTATGGTAGAGGATGTTAGACTGTGGTGATTATGGTAGAGGATGTTAGACTGTGGTGATCATGGTAGAGGGTGATAGACGTTGGTGATCATGGTAGAGGGTGATAGACGTTGGTGATTATGGTAGAGGGTGATAGACGTTGGTGATTATTGGTAGAGGATGTTAGACTGTGGTGATCATGGTAGAGGGTGATAGACGTTGGTGATTATGGTAGAGGGTGATGGACGGTGGTGATTACTGTAGAGGGTGATGGACGGTGGTGATTACAGTAGAGGGTGATAGACTGTGGTGATTATGGTATACTGTGGTGATTATGGTAGACGGTGACGGACTGTGGTAGTTATGGTAGACGGTGACGGACTGTGGTAGTTATGGTAGACGGTGACGGACTGTGGTAGTTATGGTAGAGGGTGACGGACTGTGGTAGTTATGGTAGAGGGTGACGGACTGTGGTGAGTTATGGTAGAGGGTGACGGACTGTGGTAGTTATGGTAGAGGGTGACGGACTGTGGTAGTTATGGTAGAGGGTGACGGACTGTGGTGAGTTATGGTAGAGGGTGACGGACTGTGGTAGTTATGGTAGAGGGTGACGGACTGTGGTAGATTATGGTAGAGGGTGACGGACTGTGGTGAGTTATGGTAGAGGGTGACGGACTGTGGTGAGTTATGGTAGAGGGTGACGGACTGTGGTGAGTTATGGTAGAGGGTGACAGACTGTGGTAGTTATGGTAGATGGTGACGGACTGTGGTAGTTATGGTAGAGGGTGACGGACTGTGGTAGTTATGGTAGAGGGTGACGGACTGTGGTAGTTATGGTAGAGGGTGACGGACTGTGGTAGTTATGGTAGAGGGTGACGGACTGTGGTAGTTATGGTAGAGGGTGACGGACTGTGGTAGTTATGGTAGAGGGTGACGGACTGTGGTAGTTATGGTAGAGGGTGACGGACTGTGGTAGTTATGGTAGAGGGTGACAGACTGTGGTAGTTATGGTAGAGGGTGACGGACTGTGGTAGTTATGGTAGAGGGTGACGGACTGTGGTAGTTATGGTAGAGGGTGACGGACTGTGGTAGTTATGGTAGAGGGTGACGGACTGTGGTAGTTATGGTAGAGGGTGACGGACTGTGGTAGTTATGGTAGAGGGAGACGGACTGTGGTAGTTATGGTAGAGGGTGACAGACTGTGGTAGTTATGGTAGACGGTGACAGACTGTGGTAGTTATGGCAGAGGGTGACAGACTGTGGTAGTTATGGTAGACGGTGACAGACTGTGGTAGTTATGGTAGAGGGTTACAGACTGTGGTGAGTTATGGTAGAGGGTGACAGACTGTGGTGAGTTATGGTAGAGGGTGACAGACTGTGGTAGTTATGGTAGACTGGGGTGACTAGACTGTGGTGAGTTATGGTAGAGGGTTACAGACTGTGGTAGTTATGGTAGAGGGTGACAGACTGTGGTAGTTACTGGCAGAGGGTGACAGACTGTGGTGAGTTATGGCAGAGGGTGACAGACTGTGGTGAGTTATGGCAGAGGGTGACAGACTGTGGTGAGTTATGGCAGAGGGTGACAGACTGTGGTGAGTTATGGCAGAGGGTGACAGACTGTGGTGAGTTATGGCAGAGGGTGACAGACTGTGGTGAGTTATGGCAGAGGGTGACAGACTGTGGTGAGTTATGGCAGAGGGTGACAGACTGTGGTGAGTTATGGCAGAGGGTGACAGACTGTGGTGAGTTATGGTAGACGGATGACAGACTGTGGTAGTTATGGTAGACGGATGACAGACTGTGGTGAGTTATGGTAGAGGGTGACAGACTGTTGGTGAGTTATGGTAGAGGGTGACAGACGTGTGGTGAGTTATGGTAGAGGGTGACAGACGTGTGGTGATTATGATAGAGGGTGTTAGACTGTGGTAGTTATGGTAGAGGGTGACAGACTGTGGTAGTTATGGTAGAGGGTGACAGACTGTGGTAGTTATGGTAGACGGTGACAGACTGTGGTAGTTATGGTAGACGGTGACAGACTGTGGTAGTTATGGTAGACGGTGACAGACTGTGGTAGTTATGGTAGAGGGTGACAGACTGTGGTAGTTATGGTAGAGGGTGACAGACTGTGGTAGTTATGGCAGAGGGTGACAGACTGTGGTAGTTATGGTAGAGGGTGACAGACTGTGGTAGTTATGGTAGAGGGTGACAGACTGTGGTAGTTATGGGAGAGGGTGACAGACTGTGGTAGTTATGGTAGAGGGTGACAGACTGTGGTAGTTATGGTAGACGGTGACAGACTGTGGTAGTTATGGTAGAGGGTTACAGACTGTGGTAGTTATGGTAGAGGGTGACAGACTGTGGTAGTTATGGTAGAGGGTGACAGACTGTTAGTTATGGTAGACGGTGACAGACTGTGGTAGTTATGGCAGAGGGTGACAGACTGTGGTAGTTATGGCAGAGGGGGACAGACTGTGGTAGTTATGGTAGACGGTGACAGACTGTGGTAGTTATGGTAGACGGTGACAGACTGTTAGTTATGGTAGACGGTGACAGACTGTGGTAGTTATGGCAGAGGGTGACAGACTGTGGTAGTTATGGCAGAGGGGGACAGACTGTGGTAGTTATGGTAGAGGGTGACAGACTGTGGTAGTTATGGTAGACGGTGACAGACTGTGGTAGTTATGGTAGACGGTGACAGACTGTGGTAGTTATGGTAGACGGTGACAGACTGTGGTAGTTATGGTAGAGGGTGACAGACTGTTAGTTATGGTAGACGGTGACAGACTGTGGTAGTTATGGCAGAGGGTGACAGACTGTGGTAGTTATGGCAGAGGGGGACAGACTGTGGTAGTTATGGCAGAGGGGGATAAACCTTGTGTGCTTCACACTAGTCTCCTGGGTGAGTGTAGCTTTGATATGACACATCCCACTTATTAAACTGAAGAAGATTTAGTCAGACTTCAAATTGAACACAGTATGAAAGCTATGCCCTCAGTACTACAGTACCTGTGCCTTTACAGAGCTGCTCTGATGGACTGTGTGAGGGGGGGACCTGGTAGGGGGACTGTGTGAAGGGGGACGGTTTGAGGGGGACTGTGTGTGCTCTGAGGGGGACTAAGTGGGAGGGACTGTGTGAGAGGGAGTTGGGGGGGGGGGGGCTGTGTGAGGGGGAGTTGAGTGAGGGTGGACTGTGTGAGGGGGAGTTGAGTGAGGGTAGACTGTGTGAGGGGGAGTTGAGTGAGGGTGGACTGTGTGAGGGTGGACTGTGTGAGGGGGGAGTTGAGTGAGGGTGGACTGTGTGAGGGGGGAGTTGAGTGAGGGTGGACTGTGTGAGGGGGGAGTTGAGTGAGGGTGGACTGTGTGAGGGGGAGTTGAGTGAGGGTGGACTGTGTGAGGGGGAGTTGAGTGAGGGTGGACTGTGTGAGGGGGGAGTTGAGTGAGGGTGGACTGTGTGAGGGGGGAGTTGAGTGAGGGTGGACTGTGTGAGGGGGGAGTTGAGTGAGGGTGGACTGTGTGAGGGGAAGTTGAGTGAGGGTGGACTGTGTGAGGGGGGAGTTGAGTGAGGGTGGACTGTGTGAGGGGGAGTTGAGTGAGGGTGGACTGTGTGAGGGGGAGTTGAGTGAGGGTGGACTGTGTGAGGGGGAGTTGAGTGAGGGTGGACTGTGTGAGGGGGAGTTGAGTGATGGTGGACTGTGTGAGGGGGAGTTGAGTGAGGGTGGACTGTGTGAGGGGGAGTTGAGTGATGGTGTTTGCATATAGAGTTAGAGAGAGACTAGATAGATATCCTGAGGAGAGAATACAGAATAGAGACCAGACAAAGTAATTAGAGCACTAATAATGTTGTAGGTTGAAATCTGCTGGGAGACCCAGGGGGGAGAGAGGGGTTAACAAGAAGAGAGGGAGAGGAAGACAACGAGAGACAGAGAGAGAGACAGGGAGATACAGAGAGAAAGAGTAAGAGAGATGAGGGAGAGAGTGAGAGAGACAAAGGAAAAAGAGATGGTGAGAAAAAGAGAGAGAGAGAGAGAGAGAGGAGAGAGAGATTGTGTGTGTGAGAGAGCGAGAGAGCGAGAGAGAGACAGAGTGAGTGAAAGAGAGTGAGAAAGCGAGAGAGAAAGCGAGAGAGAGATGGTCAGTGTAAAACAGGAGACCAGTGCAAGGGGTAGGTACACAGCAGAGTAGACTGGTGGGAGGCGCTACAGTACACAGTGACCCAGATCTCACTAGCAGCTCATGGGACAGGACGAAGGTGATGATGACAACAGTGTAGGTTTAAAAAACACTAAATCCATAACAGGAAGACATGACTAGGTCATCTCAACATTGCTATAATACAGTAGTTGAATCACCAAATGAAATTATAGCCACTTTTCTACTATCGGTAGTTCACCACAGCAATATCACAGAACCACTAACCTCTGAATGCCCTCCGCATCATAGACTCCAGAACAAAACCTCGTCAGGATCAAAAAGAAAGAAACACCGCTTAAGTATTCATTTTACGCCTGTTACATTAGGTTACTTATGACCCAACACACACACGTGTTAGAAGACACATAATTACCAGGCTTGGGCTACCACCACAGGGAAATGATTTAGACCTTGACAAGGAGCGGTGTGTGTGTGTGTGTGTGTGTGTGTGTGTGTGTGTGTGTGTGTGTGTGTGTGTGTGTGTGTGTGTGTGTGTGTGTGTGTGTGTGTGTGTGTGTGTGTGTGTGTGTGTGTGTGTGTGTGTGTGTGTGTGTGTGTGTGTGTCACTAACCCACTTTAGAGAAGAAAGATAAAACTGCAGCATCCGTGGCATGCCTTCTACAAAGACTGGCCCCATCTGTTCCCCTCACGCTCTCCTAACTGATGCCACCATAAACAACCTGTGTGTGTGCGCGCGCGTGTGTGTGTGTGTGTGTGGTGGCAATTTCAAATCTATCTGTATGTTTGTAAATATCTATCTGTACAATAAATATATCAAGACAAGAGATCTATACACACACCTTCTCACCCAAACATATTTTATTTCAATATCAAATGAATTTGTGTATTGGACAGGATTCTATTGTGATAATTGTTAGTGAGCATCCACAGGTGGTCCTAAACTACAGGGATTACACATTGTTTAAGAAAGAATGACTATTTTACAGTTCTATTTCCCAAATCCCCCATCCATGCCAAAACACACACACACTCTCCCTGTGCTCTGGTACTTTGATGATGTTGTTAAGCTCTCATCACTAGCTTGTCTGTTCTCCTGTCTGAGCTTCACTTAAATGAATCTGTCTATTTCCCCACGAAGGCAACAGTTGTCATCCCATATGCTATTCACTTACAGAGAGAGCAAGAGTTGGCAGACACACTGCTCACACATACACACACACACACACACACACACACACACACACACACACACACACACACACACACACACACACACACACACACACACACACACACACACACACACACACACACACACACACACACACACACACACACACACACACACACACACACACACACACACACACACACACACACACACACACACACGGTAACATTATTGGAGTGGTGGGAGGAAAATGTCACCATAGAATAATTTTCCGATAGTTTTTTTCTCTCGTATGTCCTCTCTGGTGTCACTGCCCTGGTGCCTTGGTGCTCTGGTGGCCCATTGGCCCAGTGGCCCGGTGCCTGGTGGTCTGGTGCCCTGGTGGCCCTGGTGCCCTGGTGGTCTGGTGACCTTGTGGTCTGGGGCCCTGGTGCCCTATTTCCCTGGTGGCCTGGTGCCCTGGTGGCCTGGTGCCCTGGTGGCCTGGTGGCCTGGTGCCCTGGTGCCCTGGTGGACAGCCAGTTTCACAAATAAAATGTTGGGCAATAATAATGAGGTGTTAATGATCATGTAAGAAGAGCGAGAGGAGATAGTGTTCATATTAACATACTTTGAGATCACATTTCATTGTATGTATTCATGGATGTTGTATTGGTGCCTTTGTGTCTACTCTAATGTAGTATAGGAAAGTACGGTATTTAAATAGGACACGGTGTCAGGGAAGGGTCTGACATACAGATAGGTTTGACATTCAGAAGTGCACCAGGGATCCAACAGCACATCACAGCCATCACAGGTTAGAGTAGACAGTGATTGATGACCGTCACACGCGGAGTGTGTTCAGTATGTAAGAGAGACGGCTTCTCTAGTGTCCTAATGAGGGGGGTTTGCTCTGACACATCTCTACTGAGGAGAGGGGGGGTTTGCTCTGACACATCTCTACTGAGGAGAGGGGGGGTTCTCTGACAAATATCTACTGAGGAGAGGGGGGGTTCTCTGACACATCTCTACTGAGGAGAGGGGGGGTTCTCTGACACATCTCTACTGAGGAGAGGGGGGGTTCTCTGACACATCTCTACTGAGGAGAGGGGGGGTTTTCTCTGACAAATATCTACTGAGGAGAGGGGGGTTTCTCTGACACATCTCTACTGAGGAGAGGGGGGGTTCTCTGACACATCTCTACTGAGGAGAGGGGGGGGGTTCTCTGACACATCTCTACTGAGGAGAGGGGGGGGTTCTCTGACACATATCTACTGAGGAGAGGGGGGTTCTCTGATACATCTCTACTGAGGAGAGGGGGGGTTTCTCTGACACATCTCTACTGAGGAGAGGGGGGGTTTCTCTGACACATCTCTACTTAGGAGAGGGGGGGTTCTCTGACACATCTCTACTGAGGAGAAGGGGGGTTTCTCTGACACATCTCTACTGAGGAGAGGGGGGGTTTCTCTGACACATCTCTACTGAGGAGAGGGGGGGGGTTGCTCTGACACATCTCTACTGAGGAGAGGGGGGGGGGTTGCTCTGACACATCTCTACTGAGGAGAGGGGGGGGGGTTGCTCTGACACATCTCTACTGAGGAGAAG
This sequence comes from Salvelinus alpinus, assembly GCF_045679555.1. Taxonomy (NCBI): domain Eukaryota; kingdom Metazoa; phylum Chordata; class Actinopteri; order Salmoniformes; family Salmonidae; genus Salvelinus; species Salvelinus alpinus. Next base: position 31,890,840 of record NC_092107.1, read on the forward strand.
GGGGGTTTCTCTGACATCTCTACTGAGGAGAGGGGGGTTCTCTGACACATCTCTACTGAGGAGAGGGGGGGTTCTCTGATACATCTCTACTGAGGAGAGGGGGGGTTTCTCTGACACATCTCTACTTAGGAGAGGGGGGGTTGCTCTGATACATCTCTACTGAGGAGAGGGGGGGGTGTTTGCTCTGACACATCTCTACTGAGGAGAGGGGGGGGGGGGTTTGCTCTGACACATCTCTACTGAGGAGAGGGGGGGGGGGTTTGCTCTGACACATCTCTACTGAGGAGAGGGGGGGGTTCTCTGACACATCTCTACTGAGGAGAGGGGGGTTTCTCTGACACATCTCTACTGAGGAGAGGGGGGGTTTCTCTGACACATTTCTACTGAGGAGAGGGGGGGGTTGCTCTGACACATCTCTACTGAGGAGAGGGGGGGTTTCTCTGACACATCTCTACTGAGGAGAGGGGGGGTTTCACTGACACATCTCTACTGAGGAGAGGGGGGGTTTCACTGACACATCTCTACTGAGGAGAGGGGGGGTTTCTCTGACACATCTCTACTGAGGAGAGGGGGGGTTTCTCTGACATCTCTACTGAGGAGAGGGGGGGGTTCTCTGACACATCTCTACTGAGGAGAGGGGGGGTTTCTCTGACACATCTCTACTGAGGAGAGGGGGGGTTCTCTGACAAATATCTACTGAGGAGAGGGGGGGTTCTCTGACAAATATCTACTGAGGAGAGGGGGGTTTCTCTGACACATCTCTACTGAGGAGAGGGGGGTTTTTCTGACGCATCTCTACTGAGGAGAGGGGGGTTTCTCTGACATTTCTATTGAGGAGAGGGGGGTTTCTCTGATACATCTCTACTGGGGAGAGGGGGGGTTTCTCTGATACATATCTACTGAGGAGAGGGGGGGTTTCTCTGATACATCTCTACTGAGGAGAGGGGGGGTTTCTCTGACACATCTCTACTGAGGAGAGGGGGGGTTCTCTGACACATCTCTACTGAGGAGAGGGGGGGTTTCTCTGATACATATCTACTGAGGAGAGGGGGGTGTTTCTCTGATACATCTCTAATGAGGAGAGGGGGGGTTTCTCTGACACATATCTACTGAGGAGAGGGGGGGGTTCTCTGATACATATCTACTGAGGAGAGGGGGGGTTCTCTGACCTCTCTACAGAGGAGAGGGGGGTTTCTCTGATACATATCTACAGAGGAGAGGGGGGGGGTTTCTCTGATACATATCTACTGAGGAGAGGGGGGTTTCTCTGACATCTCTACAGAGGAGAGGGGGGGTTTCTCTGATACATCCCTACTGAGGAGAGGGGGGGTTTCTCTGATACATCTCTACTGAGGAGAGGGGTTGTTTCTCTGATACATCTCTACTGAGGAGAGGGTGGGGTTTCTCTGATACATCTCTACTGAGGAGAGGGGGGGTTTCTCTGACATCTCTACTGAGGAGAGGGGGGGGTTCTCTGACATCTCTACAGAGGAGAGGGGGGGGTTCTCTGATACATATCTACTGAGGAGAGGGGGGGTTCTCTGATACATATCTACTGAGGAGAGGGGGGGTTCTCTGATACATATCTACAGAGGAGAGGGGGGTTTCTCTGATACATATCTACTGAGGAGAGGGGGGGTTTCTCTGACATCTCTACAGAGGAGAGGGGGGGTTTCTCTGATACATATCTACTGAGGAGAGGGGGGGTTTCTCTGACATCTCTACAGAGGAGAGGGGGGGGTTCTCTGATACATATCTACTGAGGAGAGGGGGGGTTCTCTGACATCTCTACAGAGGAGAGGGGGGGTTTCTCTGATACATATCTACTGAGGAGAGGGGGGGGTTCTCTGACATCTCTACAGAGGAGAGGGGGGGTTTCTCTGACATCTCTACTGAGGAGAGGGGGGGTTTCTCTGATACATATCTAATGAGGAGAGGGGGGGTTTCTCTGATACATATCTACTGAGGAGAGGGGGGGTTCTCTGACATCTCTACAGAGGAGAGGGGGGGTTTCTCTGATACATATCTACTGAGGAGAGGGGGGGTTTCTCTGACATCTCTACAGAGGAGAGGGGGGGGTTTCTCTGACATCTCTACTGAGGAGAGGGGGGGTTTCTCTGATACATCTCTACTGAGGGGGGGTTTCTCTGATACATCTCTACTGAGGAGAGGGGGGGTTTCTCTGATACATATCTACTGCGCAGATGGGGGGTTTCTCTGACATCTCTACTGAGGAGAGGGGGGGTTTCTCTGGCATCTCTACTGAGGAGAGGGGGGGTTTCTCTGATACATATCTACTGAGGAGAGGGGGGGTTTCTCTGACATCTCTACTGGGGAGAGGGGGGGTTTCTCTGATACATCTCTACTGAGGAGAGGGGGGGTTTCTCTGACATCTCTACTGGGGAGAGGGGGGGTTTCTCTGACATCTCTACTGGGGAGAGGGGGGGTTTCTCTGATACATCTCTACTGAGGAGAGGGGGGGGGTTCTCTGACATCTCTACTGGGGAGAGGGGGGGTTTCTCTGATACATCTCTACTGAGGAGAGGTGGGGGGGTTGCTCTGACACACCTGAGAAGAAGGGGGGGGGTATCTCTGACACATCTCTACTGAGGAGAGGTGGGGGGGTTGCTCTGACACATCTCTACTGAGGAGAGGTGGGGGGGTTGCTCTGACACACCTGAGAAGAAGGGGGGGGGTATCTCTGACACATCTCTACTGAGGAGAGGTGGGGGGGTTGCTCTGACACATCTCTACTGAGGAGAGGTGGGGGGGTTGCTCTGACACACCTGAGAAGAAGCGGGGTGTATCTCTGACACATCTCTACTGAGGAGAGGTGGGGGGGTTGCTCTGACACATATCTACTGAGGAGAGGTGGGGGGGTTGCTCTGACACACCTGAGAAGAGGGGGGGTTGCTCTGACACAGCTGAGAAGAGGGGGGGGTTGCTCTGACACAGCTGAGAAGAGGGGGGGGTTGCTCTGACACATCTCTACTGAGGAGAGGTGGGGGGGTTGCTCTGACACAGCTGAGAAGAGGGGGGGTTGCTCTGACACATCTCTACTGAGGAGAGGTGGGGGGGTTGCTCTGACACACCTGAGAAGAAGGGGGGGTATCTCTGACACATCTCTACTGAGGAGAGGTGGGGGGGTTGCTCTGATGCACCTGAGAAGAGGGGGGGGTTGCTCTGACACACCTGAGGAGAGGGGTGGGGGGCTGCACCCCTAATGATTACTTTTTCTTTTGCTTATCTGATAAATGACTTAGACGTACGATGTGTGAGTGTGAAAGTGTGTGTTTGGGGTTGAGACTGTGTGTTTTGTCACCTGAGGAGCCTGATAGATCAATGTTTGAGTGTGTGTGTGTGTGCGCATGTGTGTGTTACTCATGAGTCACACTTCAACTAGACATGGAATTGATATGGGCCACATGGGAGACAACATTCTCTCCATGTCTCCTTCTGTTCATTTCCTCTGAGGTCAGCTAGACTCAGCTGGTGGAGAGGAACAGGTCACACGCTATCAACACAGCTCCGCTCATCAGAGAGACAGAGAGAGAGAGAGAGAGAGAGAGAGAGAGATCTGAGCGTGTCAACTTTGACAAATGGAGAGGGGGAGCTGGTGAGATTGGTGCGGAAGCGATTGATTGGAGAAAAGGAGAGCGAGGAAGAGAACAAGGCAGAAGTGGAGGATGGTGGTTAGCACTCCAGACTGGGAGTGTGTGTAAGGGCATGTCCAGACAGTTGGCTGAAGTGTCAGGGAAGAGTCTAGCCAACAGCCTTTATCTGTTCTGTTTTACTGTTGTGTGAAAAACAAACAAAACACACACACACACTTTTAATCGCTCTCTCTCTATCTCACACACGCAGTCACAGTCGCACACACGCACACACACACGCTGGAGACACTGGGTTGTAATGGGTTTGCGAGGTGTTCGATGTCTCCTGCTGCTGCTGTTAAAAGGTGAGGGGAACACTGGGGTGAGGGAGCGGGTCTACTTTTCTCTGTCTGTCTCTAATTGCTTGTGCTATTCCTTCTCCTCTCCTCTCCTCTCTTCTCCTCAGGGAGCACTCTCATAGACACAGGACGTTCTGTCTTAATTCTATAAAAGCCTCTGGTGTTTTCTCCACTCACATACACCTCTCTCTTCCTCTTTTCTCTCCCTGCTTCACACCTCAGAGAGTAAATCATTGGGCCTCAGTGTCCAGTACAGTATTTGTATTTCTATTTATTAAGGATCCCCTTTACTTCCAGCAGCTAGTCTTCCTGGGGTCCCGCAACATTAGCTTCTTATGGCTGGGGGCAGTATTGAGTAGCTTGGATGAATAAGGTGCCCAGAGTAAACTGCCTGCTCCTCAGTCCCAGTTGCTAATATATGCATATTATTAGTATATTTGGATATAAAACACTCTGAAGTTTCTAAAACTGTTTGAATGATGTCGTGAGTATAACAGAACTCATATGGCAGGCAAAAACCTGAGAAAAAATCAAACCAGGAAGTGGAAAATCTGAGGTTGGTCGATTTTCAACTCAGCCCCTATTGAAGATACAGTGGGATATTGGTCATGTTGCACTTCCTAAGGCTTCCACTAGATGTCAACCGTCTTTAGAAACTTGTTTGAGGCTTCTACTGTAAAGGGGGGCTGAATGAGAGGGGAATGAGTCAGAGGTCTGCCAGCAGCCACAAGCTGGTCAAGCGCATTCACATGAGAGGTAGCTCCCGTTCCATTTGCTTTTTCTGAAGACAAAGGAATTCTCCGGTTGGAACATTATTGAAGATTGATGTTAAAAACATCCTAAAGATTGGTTCTATACATCGTTTGACATGTTTCTACGGACTATAACGGAACTTTTTGACATTTCGTTTGCAACTAGTGAACGCGCTTCGTGAGTTTTGATTTGTTTACCAAACGCGCTAACAAAAGTAGCTATTTGGACATAAATGATGGACATTATCGAACAAATCAAACATTTATTGTGGAACTGGGATTCCTGGGAGTGCATTCTGATGAAGATCATCAAAGGTAAGTGAATATTTATAATGTTATTTCTGACTTCTGTTGACTGCACAATATGGCGGATATCTTTTTGTCTTGATTGGGCTCTGAGCGCCGACTCAGATTATTGCATGGTTTGCTTTTTCCGTAAAGCTATTTTGAAATCTGACACAGCGGTTGCATTAAGGAGAACTGGATCTAAAATTCCATGAAAAATACTTGTATCTTTGATCATCGTTTATTATGAGTATTTCTGGAAATTGCAAAATTGCTCTCTGCAAAATCACCGGATGTTTTTGGAACTACTGAACATAACGCGCCAATGTATACTGAGATTTTTTTATATAAATATGAACTTTACCGAACAAAACATACATGTATTGTGTAACATGAAGTCCTATGAGTGTCATCTGATGAAGATCATCAAAGGTTAGTGATTCATTTTATCTCTATTTCTATTTTTGTGACTCCTGTCTTTGGCTGGAAAAATGGCTGTGTTTTTCTGTGATTTGGCGGTGACATAACATAATTGTTTGTGGTGCTTTCGCTGTAAAGCCTTTTTGAAATCGGACACTGTGGTGGGATTAACAACAAGATTACCTATAAAATGGTATAAGATACTTGTATGTTTGAGGAATTTTAATTATGAGATTTCTGTTGTTTGAATTTGGCGCCCTGCACTTTCACTGGCTGTTGTCATATCGATCCCGTTAACGAGATAGCAGCCATAAATTAAGGCAGTTATATACAATTCAAAATATTACATTACATAACACTTTTCACAACACATTAAGTGTGTGCCCTCAGGCCACTACTCTACTCTCATGTATCTACCAGTGGTGGGCCGTCAGGGCCAGCAAGGCCTTCTCTGCTGGCCTAAACATCATCAGAATATATATATTTTTTAAATATATTTTCCCACAAATATGTATTAAATTATTCCCCAGAGTAAGAATTATACTCTTCATTTCATAGCTTTCCTCTTGGTTGCACTGCTTCCAGCCCCAGGTTGAGATTTGGAGAGCTGGTCTTTATGTTAGATCTTTTATCCAATCATATTCAGCCATCATGTGTTGCCAGGGGTCTAAAATCTGCCCTCAGGCCTTCAGAATCAACAGTGCGGGCGCTTGTAGCTTAAAGTGAATGGAAATGAAAATTTAGTGTCAACCAATCAGCTTTAGAGTTGGCTATTGTACGCCTGCTAGCTGGCTCCAGTGTTACACAGGAGCCAGCTAGCAGGCGTAGTGCGTGCACGTCTTTTGATTGGATTACCAATATTGAGAAGCAGGTCCTATGGGCAGGTCTATGCAGATCCTCAGAACTAGGAAACTGAATTTGATAAACGAATTAATTTGCGTACGACTAAGCTGTTTTTTCAACCCACAATGGCGGAAGGAGGAGAAGATATCGATTTGGTCGAGGATATAATTATAACGCCATTCTCAAGACGAACTTTTCAAGAAAAGTTAGACGTTGTAAGGAGAGGTCGCCCGACGCCGACGGGTTCGTTCGCCACTTTCAAAGTTCCAACTACGAGCGCTATCAATGGCTCACAGGCTCCGAGAAGCACTGCAAACTGTACTGCTGGGAATGCCTATTATTTGCAAGTGATCGATTTGGTGTTTGGAGCCACACTGGCTTTGCAAACTTGAGTTGTCTAACCAAGGCAGCAACGAGACACCAAAGTACGGCTGGGCACTTACAAGCAATGGTGCTTTTGAAAACGTTTGGGGACACCAGAGTGGAGCTACAGCTCAACGGAGCTGCACAATGAAAAGGTGAAGAAAAATAGGGAAATATTGAAAAGACTCATTGATTGTGTCATGTTTTTGGGTAAACAGGAACTTTCTTTTAGGGGACACGATGAAAGTGCTGACTCCACAAACAAAGGGAACTACGTGGAGCTTCTTTCTTTTCTTTCTGAAAGCAACACAGATTTACAATACCACCTGTCCACTAACAAAGTGTTCATTGGGACGTCAGGCAAAATACAAAATGACCTAATTTATGCTATTGCTGAAGTGATGGGAGAAGAGATCAAAATGGAGATTAAAAAAGCTCCCTTTGTTGCTGTTATGGTGGACGAGACAACAGATGTGTATCTACAATACAAAATCCACATGTACGTGTGTAGAGTGCGTGTCTTATCATGTGTTTCTGTGCCTGTGTGTCTCTCTTCACAGTCCCCGCTGTTCCATAAGGTGTATTTTTATCCGTTTTTTTTTTATCGGATTCTACGGCTTGCATCAGTCATCCGCTGTGGAATAAAGTTTCATGTAGTCATGGCTCTATGTAGTACTGTACGCCTCCCATAGTCTGATATGGACTTGGGGATTGTGAAGAGACCTTTAGTGGCATGTCTTGTGGGGTATGCATGGGTGTCTGAGCTGTGTACTAGTAGTTTAAACAGACAGCTCTGTAGATTCAGCTTGTCAACATTTCTTACAAAAACAAGTAGTGATGAAGTCAATCTCTCCTCCACTTTGAGACATTATAGATTTACATACATATTATTAATGTGAGCTCTCCGTGTATAGTTAAGGGCCAGCTGTGCTGCCCTGTTCTGAGCCAATTGTCATTTTTCGAGGTCCCTCTGTGGCAGCTGACCACACGACCGAACAGTAGTCCAGGTGTGACAACACTAGGGCCTGTAGGAGCTGCCTTGTTGATCGTTTTGTTAAGAAGGTAGAGCAGTGCTTTATTATGGACATACTTCTCCCCAGCTACTATTGTATCAATATGTTTTGACCATGACAGTTTACAATCCAGGTTTACTCCAAGCAATTTAGTCACCACAACTTGCTGAATTTCCACATGATTTATTACAAGATTTAAATGAGGTTTAGGATTTAGTGAATGATTTGTCCCAAATACAATGTTTTTAGTTTTTGAAATATCTAAGACTAACTTATTCATAGTCAACCATTCTGAAACTAACTGCAGCTCTTTGTTAAGTGTCTAGTGCTAAGTATGGTCAGCCATAGCCCCACAGGGGGAGAGGAGGGGAGCAAGAGAGCTCACCTGTCCACTGTGATTAGTAGAGGCTTATCTCCAAATATCACACACACACAGTTCACCTCCCACAAAACTAGAAAGGAGTGCAAGAGAAAGGAGACGATGAAGACATAACCACAGCCATGAGCTATGTTTGAAGAAAGAGGGAGGGAGGGAAGATTTAGTGAGACCTTGAAAAGCAAACCGGGTGTTCGGTGGTTCAGAGGTACTATTGCCACAGGCTATAAGATCACCGTAATACATACACCTGTAACCTTTTGTATTCTTCTGAATTAAACGGTGATATACTCCACATATGTTCACATTTGCACAACAGCATATCTCAGTGGAGTGTTGGAGTGGATATTGGAACAAGGACCCAGAGTCTGAGCTATGTCTCTTGTGAGATCATTAGGATAATAGTATTCTGCTCTGAACTCCTACACTACAGTCATTAAGTAGCCTGGAGGTTGCCTCTCCTTTTTCTGTAGCGTGAGTCAGTACAAGTACACCCCCTGGACAGGACGCTAGTCTATCTCCTCAGTACACCCCCTGGACAGGACGCTAGTCTATCGCAGGGCCTTATCCCCAATCTATCTCCTTAATACTGAGTGCCAAGCAGAGATGCATTGGGTCCCATTTTTACAGTATTTGCTATGACTCAGCAGCTGATCAAACTCCCAACCTTGCAATCTCTGGACAAACTCTCTAACAAGGCCACTGAGTTGGTCGCTAAACATTGGTCTGTACAAGAATAATACGCTGATTTGAGATCAGTGAAGTAACACTACTCTATTAGCAAAACCCTGATCTGAAGTAAGGCAGATAAAGCAGATCTGAGATCAATGAGGTAGCACTCCTCCTCCATAATTTGCCATAATCTGATATAAGAGCACTGATTTGAGATCAGTGAAATAGCTCTACTCCATGCTGAGCCTGATCTAAAATGACAGATATTGCTGATCTAGGATCTACAGCACTCCTCTACATTGAGCTTGGTTTTTGAGCCAGATCTAAAAATAGGCGAGACCAGCAAGGCTGTACTGAGATCAGTGAGGTAACAGCATGTCCTCCTCCATGTTGAACCATGGTTTTCCAGTCGCAGCACGTCAGGCAGGATGTGTGCTGCCTCCTGTGTCACTGTCTGGCCCGGCCAGCGATTTATAGAGCGCTCCCATAATGCACTTCCTCTCTCAAAAGGAGGACATAAATCTGCCGCTTGTTTTTGTCACGCCTTTTTTATTGGCTGATGGGGTCCTCTTTCCTTTCGCTCTTCTGCTTATTCTATCGAACACACACACCAAATAATATTATTGAATGAACAATGTACACTGAGTATACAAAATACGCCGACAAATTCAACGAGCAACACAATATTACGAATTTGTTACCTAATGTTTGGTATAATCAGTTTATAGGTCAGGTGTTCTAAAGAGGAAGCATAGCCTATATTGAAATAATACATTATTTTATGATGAAGGTGGACTTTTCTGTTAACTCTTTACTTTGATTTATTTAAACCCTGTGCACTGAATAATACATTTCTGCATTCTGTACCTCATTTTCACATATACATTCATCTAACAACAACAGCCCAAATACTGCTGCAGCAGGCCAATACGTATTACCAAGTAATACTTTGCATCCTCTATTGACTGAGTCATATTACATTGTAAGTATGTGTATACTTTCTGATTGAAAAATAGTGGTGTGTTAACCCCCCACAAAAAATAAAGCTGCAAAAGGTTCCTTCATGGAAACAGACACTGAGGGTAAATTAAAATACACATACTGCTGGTAATGAGCTATCTAAATTCAGAGTTCATATTGCTTGGAATTTCACAAAATCGCAGCTCCGGGCAGCTCTGGCAACAACAAGGAAATGCACTGCTTTCTACTCAACCGAAAAACATTCTCCCCACCAGGCAGCTGAGCGTGAGACATGGTGGGTTCGTTTAAGCCACAGCGTGCAGTGCAACCGTGAATGCAATAATGCCTTTGTAAATAGCTTCGCCACTTCTTTGCAGTTTTGCGTACTTAGCTGCTGTCAACATGGGCCAACACACATACTTACGGTCCGGGCATACACACCCAAACACACAGTTCTAGATTTTGAGGGGGTGTCTTGAGGGTGACTTTGATTAATTAAAGGAAGTTGATCATTCATTCACGGTTCTTGCAATGAAACGGTGGCTAAACGGAAAATGACAGTGGAAGAGCGCACCTCAAAGAGTTCGTGGAGAACAACCAATTCCAGAGTTTTCTCTAGTTACTTAAATGTCATAGATGCACCGTTCAACTGTTGAATTTTAAGGGAAGGCAAGACAGAAGAAAACAAATTACATTTTTCAGAATGTTACTGTATGTCTCACACGCGTGTTTCTCTCGCTTTTACACGGATTTAAAGATGCAACTTCAAAATGCGGCTTGTGGGCCAGGATAACAGCACAAACTGTAAATTGAACAATGGGCTCTCATTTTCTCCCGAATTTAGAGCTGCGTTGCGGCCCTGGGGACTCAATTAGAACCGTGGTGTGCCGGCGTTTCCACCCCCATTGACTGGGCGGTAATTTGTTTACTTCTTACTTCGCAGCCGAGCAGGGGCTCGAAAAGCCCCACAGTCCTGAGCTACTACCATGCAATCTCCAGATGGACAAAGTCTACACATTTGTGGGTGGAGTTGAGGACAGGACCATGTATCCAGTTGCAAACAAACACCAACAAACACATGTATTGGTAACTTCAGCACCACGGACACCGCATTAAAACACGCTCAGTCATTTATTGCAAATCAGCACCACTGACAGCGCATTCTCTATCGCTCGCTCTCTCACACACTGTTGGCCGTTGGTTTGAGCTCTGCTCAGTGTCAGGCTATAATCATATTCAAATGAAAATGCAGGTGAAGCACAAGCTTGGCCTCCCTACTCAGGCCATTGGTTATTATCATATGTCTCCATACTACTGGGCTACTAACATATAGAGACAAAATAGGCCTATTGGGCGCACGAGAAGCCAGGCGCAAAGGCTGCTTTCTATCCGACGCACAGGGACAGGCGCGGAGCAACACCTAATCATCTGCCACTGCTGCCAGACAAAGTGACAGGTGCAACAGAAGCGGGGAGTATATTACGTGTACCTGGTGCCAGATCAACCAGTTCACCTGTGGCACCGGAGTTGCTCGTGAGCAGCTCGAGAGCAGTTAGTCTCCTATGTGCGGTAACAGTGATATATTTATCCCAAGGGAGTGCGGTCCCCAATAACATCCATTTACGATATCAATAAATCATAATTCTGCAATAACAGCATTAGCCTAATGCCTAAAAGGCCCGTGATGATAATGCTATGGCTGATAACTAAAATCAAACGGCTAATAATAATAAGCATCATCATCATCATCACCAGCACCATCATCATATCAATATCTGATAAGTAGATCCCTACTCATATTTATATCAGCATCAGGACACTATATGGCCTAAATAGTCCTCATCAATAAGACATCAGAATACTATCTATTAATCTTACCACCTCATATCTCTTAAAAAAACTAAGATCTGTCTTGGCAGATTAGATCATGAAAACTTGGACACATTGTTACACTCAACGGAACGACATCACTCCTCCTGTCCCAGAGGCACCTCTGCTCGGAAATAGACTCACTCCTCCGTCAGCAACCCTATCAACAAATCCACCCCGAGCCCCGGAAGCTCTACAAATGACAGCCTTATAACCATATCATATCAGAGGTTCTAAACGAACAGAATCACAGCGCGATCAGCCCACATTAGTGGTGAAAATGCTCCGATATGGACCCTCTCTCCCTATGCTCCCTCCCATCGCCACCTCTTCTACAAGAAGCACATTGCAGAGTGAGAGCGCACAAGGCAGGACGGTTGTGGTAGGCAGCGCCAAGTTCCCCTTTACCTACCTTTCACGGTGTGACAGGCACAGAGCCCCAAAGCAAACCCGGCCACCAGCAGCACCACCTCGGATATACGCTGCATATTCATGGCGTGGTGTCAGCGCAATACAGGCAGGGCACGGTGACCTCTTCTCTCTCTCTCCGATCTTTTTCCCCCGCTCCTTCTATTCAGGCTGTCCCAACGTTCTCTCTTCTCCAAGCTGTAAAACTGTTCACTGATGATATGTCGGACTCGGACTAAAGATAGCGAGCTAAGAGTGGAATAATACGCGCGTGGTATACACAAAGCGAGGCAAGGAAAGAGGCTTCTTCCGCGAAGAAACCGTGAAGCTGCGCGGTATAGATACCAGAGCTCGTTCGTTGGTTGTTCGATGCACAACTAACTGCTTAGTGATAAGACGTGACCGTAGACCATCGCTACCCCGGACTGGACTGTTACGTCACGGGGAGGAGAGGTATGGATTAATATTCATATTTTATTCTCTCATACCGCTCCCTCCTATCACTAAACAGCACCGCGATCACACATTTCTCCTCTCCTTGTCTGACATTATTAATCTGACCGATTGATAAGGATAATTAATTGTTAATGTTATACTGAAGATTAGCTCATTAGACTATCACTGTCACAAGACCAACCCAGGATGTATCTTACCCACTTATCTCCACAATACATGTCCATAGCTGCAGGAAGATGTTTTGAGTACGGGGTGCCGAGTGCAGAGGGTTGAAGAAAACACCTTTCTAATAAGGTCATTGGAGGCGTGGCTATAGGCCTAGCTGATTATTGAGATGCTGCCTGTCAGTGAAAAACAATACATCTAAAAATATGTGTGAAGATAATGTGTCTTTGATATAATTTAAAATGTTGAGACAAGAAGTAGGGGGGAGGTGGTGTGACGAAGATGTTGGCGCATCTCAATCCAGAACGCGCCCAGCTCTCCAGAATGGGCTGAGCTGTCTTCCGCCAATTCTTGCGCAATCATTTTTTTTTAAATTGTGTTAACTGTTTGCCCTTTGATTGTTTAGTTGTATCAATTCCCCATTACATATGTCACCAGTAGTACAGTTACTGTTAATCCCTTTTCTTTGGTTACATTCATTTCCGTGCATGGGTTAAATTTGGCCTATACAGTTTCTCATCCTCAGAATTGAAAGGTTGTTGTGAACTCTGCAAACCTGTTACAGTTGTGAGAAACACGTTTTGGTTTATTTCATTCATACCATCATTTAGGAGTTTTGTATTTGTTTTACATTGTATTTTGTTTGGAGGCTCCACGTGAACAATGAGCCTGTGTCTGCTTTCTCTGTTGTCATAATGTTGACGGCGCGTGCGAATCTGAGCACTCATAGAAATCGGCTAAATGGCCTGCTGCACTCAATGTAGGATGTCTGATTGTCTGAACTCACCACCACCAATAAACTGAGCTTCTCACTCCTTGTTTCTTCACCTCACACAAGTCAACAAAGTCAGGTTAAAATGATGATAGAGCCCCACCTGTTTTGAGCCCCACATGTCTAGCAAAACAAATGTTGCATGTTTAGCATGTTATTTCGGCATTAATACAGTTGAAGTCGGAGGATTACATACACTTAAATTGGAGTCATTAAAACTATTTTTTCAACCACTCCACAAATTTCTTGTTAACAAACTATAGTTTTGGCAAGTCGGTTAGGAAATCGACTTTGTGCATGACACAATTTTTCCAACAATTGTTTACAGACAGATTATTTCACTGTATCACAATTCCAGTGGGTCAGAAGTTTACATTCACTAAGTTGACTGTGCCTTTAAACAGCTTGGAAAATTCCAGAAAATGATGTAATAGCTTTAGAAGCTTCTGATAGGCTAATTGACATCATTTGAGTCAATTGGAGGTACCTGTGGATGTATTTCAAGGCCTACCTTCAAACTCAGTGCCTCTTTGTTTGACATCATGGGAAAATCAAAATAAATCAGCCAAGACCTCAGAAAAGAAATTGTATACCTCCACAAGTCTGGTTCATCCTTGGAAGCCATTTCCAGACGCCTGAAGGTACCACGTCATCTGTACAAACAATATTAAGCAAGTAAAAACACCATGGGACCACACAGCCGTCATACCGCTCAGGAAGGAGACGCCTTCTGTCTCCTAGAGATGAACATACTTTGGTGCAAAAAGTGCAAATCAATCCCAGAACAGCAAAGGACCTTACATTTGTGAAGTGGTTGAAAAACGAGTTTTAATGAGTTCAACCTAAGTGCATGTAAACTTCCGACTTCAACTGTATAAAATCCCAGTAATTTATTGGGTAAATCACCAACGTTTTGGCATCACTGTGCCTTCAGGGTAATGTCATGAATGCTTGTACCAGGTTATGTAGACAAACAGTGCAACTAATGACAATAGTGAGGGGTGTGTTAATTAGAATGAATTGAGTGAAACTGTAAAAAAAAAAAACAGTTATGGCATATTGAATATATCAGGCTATTGTTATCATATGGAAATATAACTTAATATTGTGCATAATATTTGCATCAACATACATTATTGTTGAATTCAATTTAGCATATTTAACTGTTTCCCATTTCATTTAATGTATTTTGTTATATGTAATCATTTGGTTCAACCATAATGCCTAATTAGCATCATGAACAGGGGGAACATAGTTGTATACTGATAAGCTGTAGAACGAATATATCAATGTATAAGACTTGTTCATAAGAGAGAATTGTTAAGGGCCTGAGCTCAAAGTCAATATTCCGACCACTAGGGGTCAATGGGATATCCAGTAAGCCTCCCTTGTAGGATCTGGATGTTACCTCCTCTCCTTGGTAGAGCAACATGCTCAATGCATATGTTGAGGGAGGAGATTGGATGTTTAGCTTCAACAAAGTGAGCTGCTGACTGGACATTCAATGTTCTTACACCTGATTGAGCTGTGGTGTTCAGCTATGCATTGTTTTAATTGTCTTTTTGTTTGTCCTACGTAGGCTTTTCCACATGAACAGGTGATGATAGATTACTTCCTTGGTCTTGCATGAGATGATACCCCTAATAGGGATTTTTCGATGTTACGAATCCCTTTTACCCGGCAGTCTAGGGGTGATGGTAACGAGACCCGTAACATAACTCATGCAAGTTATAGTAGTGAAAAAGTGAGAACAAAATAACCACAGACAACTAAATTACCGTCAAACACTCATGGTTTATTTGGTAAACACACGGTAAAGGGGGCAGAACAAGGGGCTGAGCAGGACCCAAGGAAAGAAACAAATATCCAAAAACACCCCTAAACTAGACTACCTGCTTCAACAGCTAACTAACCAAAAATACAGTGGGTGGTCCACCCAGTTCTAACGAGTGTATTTAGACAAAGTTTACCTACGGGTAGTGTATGCCCATGGGCAACTTGTCTTGGTACCCCCTTCCCACAATCAAACAAACAGTCAAACACCATAACCAAAACAATACTCACAGGTGGGACAAAGTGACCTGTAGGTGTAAAAACAAACGAGAGCTCAAAAGAGAGATTGAGACACAGAGAGATCGAGCTCCAGAGAAAACAACTGAATGGGTTTTTAAACCAAGGGAAAGGGGATGTGATTGGGTAATGGAAATAGGAGGAGGTGTGTCTTCTGATTGGTGACTGATTGGGGAATGATGATTGCCACCTGTGAGGGGAGAAGGAGAAGAAAAGAAACACACAGGATACACACACACAGGATACCTGTATCCGTAACATTCAACCTGTGTGTGGTTCTCTGAAGAAGGATGTTTTTATAGCGCTATTGCACTGTGCGCATGAGCCACATTTGTAGTTCCCATTTGGAATGGGTTTCAAGAGTGTCTGAGTGGACTCAGGGGGCAGATCTCACCAAGCTATCTCCTATAGTGTCTGAGTGGGCTCAGGGGGCAGATCTCACCAAGCTATCTCCTATAGTGTCTGAGTGGGCTCAGGGGGCAGATCTCACCAAGCTATCTCCTATAGTGTCTGAGTGGGCTCAGGGGGCAAGTCAGATCTCATCAAACTATCTCCTATAGTGTCTGAGTGGGCTCAGGGGGCAGATCTCACCAAGCTATCTCCTATAGTGTCTGAGTGGGCTCAGGGGGCAGATCTCACCAAGCTATCTCCTATAGTGTCTGAGTGGGCTCAGGGGGCAAGTCAGATCTCATCAAACTATCTCCTTTAGTGTCTGAGTGGCTCAGGGGGCAGATCTCACCAAGCTATCTCCTATAGTGTCTGAGTGGGCTCAGGGGGCAGATCTCACCAAGCTATCTCCTATAGTGTCTGAGTGGCTCAGGGGGCAGATCTCACCAAGCTATCTCCTATAGTGTCTGAGTGGGCTCAGGGGGCAGATCTCACCAAGCTATCTCCTATAGTGTCTGAGTGGGCTCAGGGGGCAGATCTCACCAAGCTATCTCCTATAGTGTCTGAGTGGGCTCAGGGGGCAGATCTCACCAAGCTATCTCCTATAGTGTCTGAGTGGGCTCAGGGGGCAGATCTCACCAAGCTATCTCCTATAGTGTCTGAGTGGGCTAAGGGGGCAGATCTCACCAAGCTATCTCCTATAGTGTCTGAGTGGGCTCAGGGGGCAGGTCAGATCTCACCAAACTATCTCCTATAGTGTCTGAGTGGCTCAGAGGACATGTCAGATCTCACCAAGCTATCTCCTATAGTGTCTGAGTGGCTCAGGGGGCAGATCTCACCAAGCTATCTCCTATAGTGTCTGAGTGGGCTCAGAGGACATGTCAGATCTCACCAAGCTATCTCCTATAGTGTCTGAGTGGCTCAGGGGGCAGATCTCACCAAGCTATCTCCTATAGTGTCTGAGTGGCTCAGGGGGCAGATCTCACCAAGCTATCTCCTATAGTGTCTGAGTGGCTCAGGGGGCAGATCTCACCAAGCTATCTCCTATAGTGTCTGAGTGGGCTCAGGGGGCAGATCTCACCAAGCTATCTCCTATATTGTCTGAGTGGGCTCAGGGGGCAGGTCAGATCTCACCAAGCTATCTCCTATAGTGTCTGAGTGGGCTCAGGGGGCAGATCTCACCAAGCTATCTCCTATAGTGTCTGAGTGGGCTCAGGGGGCAGATCTCACCAAGCTATCTCCTATAGTGTCTGAGTGGGCTCAGGGGGCAGATCTCACCAAGCTATCTCCTATAGTGTCTGAGTGGGCTCAGGGGGCAGATCTCACCAAGCTATCTCCTATAGTGTCTGAGTGGCTCAGGGGGCAGATCTCACCAAGCTATCTCCTATAGTGTCTGAGTGGGCTCAGGGGGCAGATCTCACCAAGCTATCTCCTATAGTGTCTGAGTGGCTCAGGGGGCAGATCTCACCAAGCTATCTCCTATAGTGTCTGAGTGGGCTCAGGGGGCAGATCTCACCAAGCTATCTCCTATAGTGTCTGAGTGGGCTCAGGGGGCAGATCTCACCAAGCTATCTCCTATAGTGTCTGAGTGGGCTCAGGGGGCAGGTCAGATCTCACCAAGCTATCTCCTATAGTGTCTGAGTGGGCTCAGGGGGCAGATCTCACCAAGCTATCTCCAATATTGCGACCACATGTATTTTCTACAATGTAGAATAATAGTGAAGACATCAAAACTATGAAATAACACGTTTGGAATAATGTAGTAACGAAAAAAGTTTCATTTGAGATTCTTTAAAGTAGCCACCCTTTGCCTTGATGACAGCTTTGCACACTCTTGGCATTCTCTCAACCATTTTCATGAGATAGTCATCTGGAATGCATTTAAATTAATAGGTGTGTGTCACGGCCTGTTCTGTTTCACCTGTCCTTGTGCTTGTCTCCACCCCCCTCCAGGTGTCACCCTTCTTCCCAATTATCCCCTGTGTATTTATACCTGTGTTCTCTGTCTGCTTGTTGCCAGTTCGTCAAGTTTGTTCAAGCTAACCAGGGTTTTTCCTGTCAGCGCCTATCGTTTTTCCTGTCAGCTCCTATCCTGTCTTTGCCTACCTTGTCGCTACAATAAACATTGTTACTTCGACAGTCTGCATCTGGGTCTTACCTTGATTCCTGATAGTGTGCCTTGTTAAAAACTAAATTTGTGGAATTTCGTTTGAGTTTGAGCAGTTGTGTTGTGACAAGGTAGGGGTGGTATACAGAAGATAGCCCTATTTCGTAAAAGACCAAGTTCATATTATGTCAAGAACAGCTCAAATAAGCGAAGAGAAACGGCAGTACATCATTACTTTAAGACATGTCCGTTTCTTCAAGTGCAATCGCAAAATCCATCAAGCACTATGATGAAACTGGCTCTCATGAGCACCGCCACAGGAAAGGAAGTTACCTCTGCTGCAGAGGATACGTTCATTAAAGAGTTACCAGCCTCAAAAATTGCAGGCAAAATAAATGCTTCACAGAGTTCAAGTAACAGACACATCTCAACATCAACTGTGAATCAGGCCTTCATGATCGAATTGCTTCAAAGAAACCACTACTAAAGGACACTAATAAAAAGAAGAGACTTGCTTGGGTCCAGAAACACGAGAAATGGACATTAGACTGGTGGGAATCTGTCCGTTGGGCTGATGAGTCCAAATTAGAAATTTTTGGTTCCAACCGCCGTGTCTTTGTGAGACGCAGAGTAGGTGAACGGATGATCTCTGCATGTGTGGTTCCCACCGTTAAGCATGGAGGAGGAGGTGTAATGGTGTGGGGGTGGTTTGCTGGGGATACTGTCTGTGAATTATTTATAATTCAAGGCACACTTAACCAGCAAGGCTACCACAGCATTCTGCAGCGATACGCCATCCCATCTGGTTTGCGCTTAGTGGGACTGTCATTTGTTTTTCAACAGGACAATGACCAAACACACCTCCAGGCTGTGTAAGGGCTATTTGACCAAGGAGAGTGATGGAGTGCTGCATCAGATGACCTGGCCTCCACAATCACCCGACCTCAACCCAATTGAGATGGTTTGGGATGAGTTGGACCGCAGAGTGAAGGTAAAGCAGCCAACAAGTGCTCAGCATATGAGGGAACTCCTTCAAGACTGTTGGGAAAGCATTCCAGGTGAAGCTGGTTGAGAGAATGCCAAAAGTGTGCAAAGCTGTCATCAAGGCAAAGGGTGGCTACTTTGAAGAATCTAAAATATAAAATATATTTTGATTTGTTAAAAAAAAAATTGGTTACTACATTATTCTATTTGTGTTATTTCATAGGTTTGATGTCTTCACTATTATTCTACAATGTAGAAAATAGTAAAAATAAAGAAAAATCCTTGAATCAGTAGGTGTGGCTAAACTTTTGACTGGTACTGTATGCATTTTTACTTAGTTGACAATGTAATGTATAAGCTTACTGATACTCTTAGTTCCTTATGCTCATTTCTTTAGTCTCAAATGGCTCACTGTGAATCAATGTGTCCACATGGCAGAGGCTTGTCCTCAAGCATTAAGTGTAATTTAACTTTTAGATTTATCATTTTTATTTTTTTATTTTTTTACCACATGACAATGATTTTGAGAAACAAAAACGTTATTATTGAAATGAAACTGTTCCTAGAAAATGCACATATGAAACTCATAACTGACAAGTAGATTGGTTGTAATGGTAAATCAAATAAACTGTAAGCTTCCCCAAACTTAAAATTCACATCCAGGAAAAAAGCGCTCAACTCGATCCAGGGCCAACGGGTGGAAAGCACCACTCGCTGGGCCACACCCAGCACTGTGTTGCTATTATGCCTGCGAGCCCAGGGAAAAATAATATTAGTAGGCAAAGGAACATCATCAAATCAAAACCCAACCTTCATGTACCCATTGTGACACACGGATGTTCTAAACTCCGTTTTAGATGAGACTGACCTTATGATCTTAAAGTGCGGGTTCAGAGTCAAGGCAGGCATGGGTCAAAACCGGGAGGACTAGAAAAAAACAGAGAAGAGGAAAAAGCAGGAGCACAGAGTAACACGCTGGTGGATTTGACAAAACAAGACGAACTGGCACAGACAGGCAGAAAACACAGGTATAAATACCCAGGGGATAATGGGGAAGATGGGTGACACCTGGATGGGGTGGAGACAAGCACAAGGACAGGTGAAACAGATCAGGGTGTGACAGTACCCCCCCCCCCTCTCTAGGAGCGCCACCTGGGATCCTACCTGGGCGCATACCTGGTAGACCGGGGTGCCGGCAGTGGAAGTCGGCGATGAGGGCTGGGTCCAGGATGTCTTTAGGGGGGATCAGCAATTCTCCTCCGGGCCATAACCCTCCCAGTCAACCAGTTACTGGAAATCCCTGCCCCACGGTCGAACACTCAGGAGGCGTCTCACCGTGTATGCCGGATGGTCATCGATGACACGGGGCGGAGGTGTGGGCCTGGAAACAGAAGACAAAGGGCTGTGAGACACAGGTTTAATCCTAGACACATGGAACGTAGGGTGAATACGGAGGGTACGGGGTAACAAAAGACAAACAGCAGTGGAACTAAGGACTCTAGAGATGGGGAAAGGGCCAAGGAAATGGGGGAAAGGTTTGCGAGACTCCACCCGAAGGGGCAGGTCCCGTGTGGATAGCCATGCCCTCTGCCCAATGCAATAGCGAGGAGCTGGAGTCCGGCGGCCGTCCGCTGTCGACGATACCTGGAGTTGGTCTTGAGAAGCGCCGCCCGGGCTCTTCTCTAGGTACACCGACAGCGGCAGCCGAACATCTTTGTCTGAGGCTATGTTGACTTCCTGCTCTTGTTCTGGGAAGAGCGGAGGCTCATACCCCATGGAGCACTCGAAAAGGGAGAGTCCCGTGGCCGAACAGGGAAGAGTGTTCCGCGCATACTCCACCCAGACCACTTGTCGGCTCCAGGTAGTGGGGTTGGTCGAGAGGCATCTTAAGGTTGTTGAAGACGTGCTGCACCATGAGCTGCGCCATCTCTTTGGCAGAGGGTAGTTTGGGGAGAGGGATGAAATGGGCAGCCTTGGAAAACCGATCCACTACCGTCAGGATGACGGTGTTGCCATCAGACAGAGGTAGCCTAATGACAAAGTCCAGGGAGATATGGGACCAGGGACAATGAGGGACAGGTAGTGGCTGAAGGAGGCTGGAAGAGGCTTTGCCGTGGAGTCTTATTCTGAGCACAAACGGTGCGTGCGGCGACGAAGGCAGAGGCGTCAGGAACCATTGTGATACACCAGAAACATTGCAGGAGGAAGGCCAGGGTTCGACGGGAACCCACGTGACAGATAAGCCTGGAGGAATGAGCCCATTCCAGGACCCGGGACCAGACTGAATTAGGGACAAACAACCGGTTAGCCGGGCCCCCTCCAGGGGCAGGCTGGGAACGCTATGCCTTGCAGACCAGGGTCTTAATACCCCAGCCAACAGCAGCCGCAAGGCATGAGGTAGGGAGGATGGTCTCGGAGTCAGAGGATGTGGCAGTGGGACTGTACAGGCGAGAGAGGGCAACAGGTTTAACTTCTTTGGGGTAGGGGGCAGTAATTTCACGTCCGGATGAAAAGCGCGCCAGAGTAAACGGCCTGCTACAAAGCCATAAAAGCTAGAATATGCATATTATTAGTAGATTTGGATAGAAAACACTATGAAGTTTCTAAAACTGTTCGAATGATGTCTGTGAGTATAACAGAACTCATATGGCAGACAAAAACCTGAGAAGAAATCCAACCAGGAAGTGGGAAATCTGAGGTTGGTCGATTTTCAACTCAGCTCCTATTGAAGATACAGTGGGATACTGGTAATGTTGCACTTCCTAAGGCTTCCACTAGATGTCAACAGTCTTTAGAACCTTGTCTGATGCTTCTACTGTGAGGTTGGGCCGAAGGAGAGGGGAATGAGTAAGGTCTATCATGACCTGAACATGCGCTGACCATGCGCGTTCACATGAGCGTGAGCTCTGTTCCATCGCACTTCTGAAGACAAAGGAATACTCCGGTTGGAACATTATTGAAGAATTATGTTAAAAACATCCTAAAGATAGATTCAATACTTCGTTTGTCATGTTTTTACGGACTATAATATAACTTTTTTAACCTTTCGTCCGTACTCTCACCTGGACTTGCCCGCACGTCGTGAGTTTGGAAAGTGTACTGAACGCTAGAACAACGAGGAATTTGGACATAAATGATGGACATTATCGAACAAAACAAACATTTATTGTGGAACTGGGATTCCTGGGAGTGCATTCTGATGAAGATCATCAAAGGTAAGTGAATGTTTATAATGTTATTTCTGACTTCTGTTGACTGCATAATATGGCGGATATATTTGTGTCTTGATAGGGCTCTGAGCGCCGACTCAGATTATTGCATGGTGTGCTATTTCTGTAAAGCTTTTTTGAAATCTGACACTGCGGTTGCATTAAGGAGAAGGGGATCTAAAATTCCATGCATAACAGTTGTATCTTTTAGCAATGTTTATTATGAGTATTCCTGTAAATTGATGTGGCTCTCTGCAAAATCAAAGGATGTTTTGGAACTTCTGAACGTAAGGCGCCAATGTAAACTCATATTTTTGGATATAAATATGAACTTTACCGAACAAAACATACATGTATTGTGTAACATGAAGTCCTATGAGTGTCATCTGATGAAGATCATCAAAGGTTAGTGATTCATTTTATCTATATTTCTGCTTTTTGTGAATCCACTCTTTGGCTGGAAAAATGGCTGTGTAATTCTGTGAATCGGCACTCACCTAACATAATCGTTTGGTTTTCGTCGTAAAGCCTTTTTGTAATCGGACACTGTGGCTGGATTTACAACAAGTGTATCTTTAAAATGGTGTAAAATACATGTATGTTTGAGGAATTTTAATTATGGGATTTCTATTGTTTTGAATTTGGCGCCCTGCAGTTTCACTGGCTGTTGAAGAGGTGGGACGCTACCGTCTCACGTACCCTAGAGAGGTTAACATTCTTGGAACCTGGGCGATAGGAAATGGTGAAGTTGAACCTGGTGAATAACAGAGCCCACTGGGCCTGCCTGGAGATATGGCGCTTGGCTGTGCAGAGATATTCCAAATTCTTGTGGTCGGTCCAAACCAAAAACGGATGTTCTGCTCCCTCCAGCCAGTGTCTCCACTCCTCCAGTGCCATCTTGACCTGCAGGAGTTCTCAGTTACCCACGTCATTGTTTCTTTCTGCAGAGTTGAGACGATGGGACAGGAAGGCACAGGGATGGAGCTTTTGGTCCTGGACGGATCGCTGGGACAGGATAGCCCCCACTCCAACGTCAGAAGCATCAACCTCAACCACAAACTGACGGGGCTGTAGTGAACTGATGCTTTAGGTCCACATAACTATCACGTGATCGCGCATGGTCAGCTCGTGGCTCTCTGGCAGACCTCTGACTCAATCCCCTCTCATTCACCCCACCTCACAGTAGAGGCCTCAAACAAGGTTCTAAAGACTGTTGACATCTAGTGGAAGCCTTAGGAAGTGCAATATGACCCCATTTCCACTGTATCTTGGATAAGCAAAGAGTTGAAAAACTACAAACCTCAGATTTCCCATTTCCTGGTTGGGTTTTGTCTCAGGTTTATGCCTGCCAAATGAGTTCTGTTATAGTCACAGACGTCATTCAAACAGTTTTAGAAACTTCAGAGTGTTTTCTATCAAAATCCACTAATAATATGCATATCCTAGCATCTGGGCCTGAGGAGCAGGCAGTTTACTATGGGCACGCTTTTCATCCGGACGTGAAAATACTGCCCCCTACCCTAGAGAAGTTAACCGTGCAGGTGGCTATATAATGTTCCGCAGCCCCACAGTACAGACAACTGTTGAGACTTAACCAATGTGAACGTTCCCTAGGTGATAATCTAGCTCTGCCCAGTTGCATAGGTTCCGGTGTATCTAATTCACCCGTCGCCGATGATTCTCGAGGAAACTCGGGTGGCTTCGGGTCTTCTCGGAAATATAGCCTTTGGGAATTCCAGATTCCTACGGAGATTTAACGAGCGCAGAGGATGAACGAGTGTGCCCAACACCAGACCTCTTCTCACTCCTGCGTTCCCGTAGACACCCATCAATCCTAAGAGTAAGGGCGATAAGGGAATCGAGGCCCAGCGGTAACTCCCGAGCTGCTAGCTCGTCTTATATTTCCTCTGAAAGTCCGTGAAGGAAGGTATCAAAAAGGGACTCCAGTTTCCAGGCACTCTCGTCGGCCAACGTGTGAAAATCTATGGCGTAGTCTGCCACACTATGGGAGTCTTGACGTAATTCCAGTAGTTTTCGGGCCGCCTCTCTCCCGGATACCGGAGAATCTAACACCTTCCTCACCTCTGCCCTGAAATCTTCCAGATTACCACAAATGGCGGATTGTTTCTCCCAAACTGACATAGCCCAGGAGAGCGCCCTTCCCGACATTAGCTTAATAATATACGCTATCTTCGACTGGTCCGAAGGGATCGAAGATGGTTGTAGCTCAAAAATCAGGGAGCACTTAGAAAGAAAACCCCCGCAGGTTCCAGGATCCCCAGGATATCGCTCCGGAAGAGGTAAGCGGGGTTCTCAGGGTGGGATAGGCGCACACCACTATGAGACAGGTTCCTGGGTGGTTGGGGGTTCTCAGGTATGGGGTAGGCTGTACAAACCCACCACTGATAGTAGACAGGTTCCTGGGTGGTTGGGGGTTCTCAGAGGTGGCAGGCTGCCTATGAGCAAACTCACTGATTTGCTCCATAATAGCCTTAAACCACTGGTCGTGGTGTTCTGTCAGGGAACGAAGCCCTTCCAAAAGGTCCTGTAGTAACTCTTCATGCCTCCCAATGGTGGCTCCCTGCAGGGAGACAGCGTGGCGGAGCTGGTTCAACTCTGCCGGGTCTGTCATGGCCAGTTCGTACTATAAGGGCACAGGGTGAGACCCAGATGCAGACCCGGGAGGCAGATGGTTCGAGTCTGATATTCATTAGTATCCAAGGGGCAGGCAAGAGAATGGTTGTGGACAGGCAAAAGATCATAACAAGGTCAGAGTCCAGGAGGTATAGAGTGGCAGGCAGGCTCGAGGTCAGGGCAGGCAGTATGGTCAGGCAGGCAGGCAGGTTCAGAGTCAAGGCAGGCAAGGGTCAAAACAGGGAGGACTAGCAAAAAACAGAGAAGAGGAAAATCAGGAGCACAGAGTAACACGCTGGTTGACTTGACAAAACAAGACGAACTGGCACAGACAGGCAGAAAACACATGTATAAATACCCAGGGGATAATGGAGAAGATGGGTGACACCTGGAGGGGGTGGAGACAAGCACAAGGACAGGTGAAACAGATCAGGGTGTGACAGATCCTATTTACACTTTGTTGTCAATTTTTACACTAGAATAACTGTGTCTGGCTCATATTGATGCCACATAGGTCGTTTTCAAAGGGATTCGTTCATTGCTTTTTAAAGGCAGTCGCTCTTTATGTCCTCAGCTTTTAGTGAAAGAAGCAAGCAGTAGAGGCGAGTTGAATGGCTACCTGTCCTGTCCTGTCCTCTCCTGTCCTGTCCTGCTGTTCTGTTCTTGTGTCTTTGTGATTTAGAGAAATCTATGAATCACCAACTGTGGTTGACACCTCACAACATCTTCTAGAAACTACTCTCATCTTTCTCTCCCAGTCAGGTAACATTTAGACAATAAACCAGTGTCTGTCAGCTTGCGTGTCGGTACTCCAAATTGAATTGCAAGAGAATGGACTAGTTCGCACGCAGGTCAGAAGTGGCCCTTTCATGTGGCGCGCTCCAAGCCCGCTGAGAGGACAGTCTGTTTGTTTTCTATGCATGCATACGTTAAAGTGTGTGTGTGTGTGTGTGTGTGTGTGTGTGTGTGTGTGTGTGTGTGCGTGCGTGCGTGCGTGCGTGCGTGCGTGCGTGCGTGCGTGCGCGTGTTGTTTACTGGCCGGTGAGCTGAGCAATCTGATTAATACTCGTTTCAATTTTCCTGAGTATCTCAAAAGGGACATTCCTGCTGGCATATCTCTGCATGCTCTGCCTGGCTTAGTTTATTCTGGGAGAGCTCTGAGGATGGAGAATAGTTGTATAGACAGTGTTATCTATCTAGCACCTAATTCTGGGATGACAATGCTGTCATGTTCTGACCTTTATTTCCTTTGTTGTGTCTTTATTTAGTATGGTCAGGGCGTGAGTTGGGGTGGGCAGTCTAGTTTTGTATTTCTATGTTTTTCCTATTTCTGTGTTTGGCCTGATATGGTTCTCAATCAGAGGCAGGTGTTTTGTGTTGTCTCTGATTGGGAACCATATTTAGGTAGCCTGTTTGTGTTGGGTTTTGTGGGTGGTTGTCTTCAGTCTTTGTGTGTCTGCACCAGATAGAACTGTTTCGGTTTTCACGTTTGTTGTTTTGTATTTTTGGAAGTGTTCAGTTTATTGTCTTTTATTAAACATGATGAACACTAATCACGCTGCGCTTTGGTCCTCTCCTTCTTCCACAGAAGAAAACCGTTACAAATGCATAGAGACCAGCTAGTTATCAGATCAGGTTTATGTTAGCTTTTCAATAGCCTAGTGAATAAAATACTTAGTTTTCATCAAATATAGAAAGCTATGTAATGAAGGTCTTCACGTTCATTTTCCAACTGTCTCTTAGTTTATATTAGGTTACCTGGGTTACCTGGATTGACTCTCTGCTGCCATTGATCCATGATGCCATCAGAATTCCTATCATGTCTTCAAGTTTTGATTTCTTTCATTATTGAGACAAATCACACACCGACAAGACTACCAGGCTATTACACAGACCTCTGAGAACAATTGCATTGTTGCTGGCTGCTGATACAAATTTAATATCAGCACAGTATCAGGAGAAGCATATCAATATATCTATCCCCTCATTTTCTGCTCATCAGGAAAAAATGCAGAGCCAAAATTATACCAGAAAATTGAAATATTTCAAAGTCAAGTAATGAATATTGTACCACTTGTTTTATTGGAAAATATAACATATCCTCTCTGAAACTTTGTCAATATTCTTGATGTGGTTCTTGCAGTGTTTTTGCAATATTGAGCATCTCCATACCTGAGTGACCTGACCGGAGGGACCTTCAACATCTGTGTGTGTGTATTTGTGTGTGTGTGTAGGTGTGTGTGTTTGTGTTTCTGTGTCTGCTTGTGTGTGTTTGTGTGTGTGTGTGTGTCCATGTTTCCATGCTGCAGTAACAGGGCAGGGATCATCACAGAAGAGGGATGAATGGATGAACGAAGAGGAATTTATTAGATATCAGATAACACCATGGCCATGTTCCATATGATCAGTGCTGCAATGATAGTCCAGACTACTCCTTAAGGTCAGTGTTTACTACACTGAGAACAAACCTCGTTCATTCTCATAGCCAAGCATTATGTAAATAGCCCATATAATATCCTTCCTTGTATTTACTGCTCCCTTGCCTTCAGCTTTTCTTCATTATAAAAAGCTTCCAGCCTGGCCATGGTGTGTGCTGTTTGGAAGGAGCGAAGTGGGGAGTGGAGTGGTTGCTGGGTGGCTGCCAGGCCAGACGTGGAGTGAAGAGAGAGACACACAGAGACACAGATCAGACATGGAGAGGAGTGGATCAGAAAGGAGCTGTTGGCGGGAGACTCTTATGTTGGGCCGTGCTCTGGTCAGACGGACATCAGCCAATGCCTCTGAACTGAACAGCGCCGAGACAACCACACACTCTCATCCTGAACATAACAGACATCCTCTCCAGCTCTCTTCAGAAATCTCCAGCTCTCTCCAGATCGCTCCAGCAGCCCACGGCTATGCTACAGTCTGGCCACTAGCTATAGACAAAGAGAGGGTGAGTGAAGGAAAGGATGGAGAGATGGAGGGAAAGCATATATTTGCCTTCAATCTCTGCTCTGTTCGCATGCTGTTTTGTTTTTGATTGTGTTGGGATGGAAGTTAATAGCAGTTGTTATCATAATCACAATCCCAGTATTGATCCTTTCCATAAAATATACATAAAGATCCCAAAGTGAGTAGTTTCCAGACGCTCAGTGAGACACAGAGAGACACACTGAAATGAGAACTTTCATTAAGTTTCTCGTCTCATTTCTTTCTGTTATTTGCTCACTCTCTCTCTTTGTAAAACATTCCATCCCAGAAGCCTTAGGGGGTACAGATAATCACTTTACTTTAGAGAAAGTGAGCTGGGCTGGAAAGCTACATTACTTTGCCCTGCCTTCTGTGTTGTTCTGTCTGAAAGTAATTTTCTTTGCGCTTGCCATTAGACTGCTAAAGCCATTTGCAAATGCGATGCAGTGGAGTGGCACTGTGTTCATCAGTATGGGCAATGCATTCCTGTAGTCAATTATCACCGGAGCTCTCCTCTGCCTGCTTATCCAGACGCTAAGGCTGGTGTCACCCACCACTCAGCTCAAGAATTAGGCTTTTAGGCCTTTGTGGTTCTGTTATGGTCGTGGTTTGGATGAGTGGCTGTGTGATGATTATGTTGTGTGTGGTCAGTACGTAGCTAATATCAGTTTGTGGTCATTTTGTTATTACTGTAGGATCATTATGGTCAGATTCTAAAGTCAGAATCCAGTTGCAATGCAATCTCAGTGATGAACCTAAGCTCCCTGTGGTAACTGGTCTGAACCTGTGGTAACTGGTCTGAACCTGTGGTAACTGGTCTGAACCTGTGGTAACTGGTCTGAACCTGTGGTAACTGGTTTGAAGTCACTATGCAGAGCAGTAGCTGTGACCAGAGTGAGGTCAACAAGTGGTCACTATATGATCACTATATGGTTACTATATGGTTAGTCCATCAGTTGGTGGTCACTATATGGTTACTATATGGTTACTATATGGTCACTATATGGTTACTATGTGGTTGGTCCATCAGTTGGTGGTCACTATATGGTTACTATGTGGTTGGTCCATCAGTTAGTGGTCACTATATGGTTACTATGTGGTTGGTCCATCAGTTAGTGGTCACTATGTGGTTACTATGTGGTTGGTCCATCAGTTAGTGGTCACTATATGGTTACTATGTGGTTGGTCCATCAGTTAGTGGTCACTATATGGTTACTATGTGGTTGGTCCATCAGTTAGTGGTCACTATATGGTTACTATGTGGTTGGTCCATCAGTTAGTGGTCACTATATGGTTACTATGTGGTTGGTCCATCAGTTAGTGGTCAATATATGGTTACTATGTGGTTGGTCCATCAGTTAGTGGTCACTATATGGTTACTATGTGGTTGGTCCATCAGTTAGTGGTCACTATGTGGTTACTATGTGGTTGGTCCATCAGTTAGTGGTCACTATATGGTTACTATGTGGTTGGTCCATCAGTTAGTGGTCACTATTGTCACGTCTGCTCCCGCTCTTTCCCCCCCCCTGGCGCTTGAGGGCGCCAGAATGCCTTGCATCACTCACTCCTGCCATCCATCACGTACACCTGCCTTTCCTCGTCACGCGCATCAGCGTTATTGGACTCACCTGGACTCTCTTATCACCTGTTCATTTCCTCCCCTATATGTGTCAGTTCCCCAGCTCTGTTCCCCGCTTCTGCATTGATTGTTTTCTGTTTGCTAACGCTGTTTATGTCTCGTTCCATGTCCGTTATTTATTAAATGTTACTCCCCGTACCTGCTTCGTCTCTCCAGCGTCATCCTTGTGACAACTATGTGGTTACTATGTGGTTGGTCCATCAGTTAGTGGTCACTATATGGTTACTATGTGGTTAGTCCATCAGTTAGTGGTCACTATTGTCACGCCCGTCGTTAGGTGGAAGAGAGGAGCACCAAGGCGCAGCGTTGTAAATGTTCATGATGATGAATTTTAATGATGATCCAACAAACAGAACACTGACAAAATACAAAACAATAAACGACGTGAACAAACGAACGAAAACAGTACCGTGTGGCGAACAAACACAGACACGGCAACAATCACCCACAAAGAAACAGTGAAAACAGGCAACCTTAATATGGTTCCCAATCAGAGACAATGACAAACACCTGCCTCTGATTGAGAAACATATTAGGCCAAATAATAAACCCAACATAGAAACACATAACATAGAATGCCCACCCAGCTCACGTCCTGACCAACTAAACAAAGACTGAACAAAGGAAATAAGGTCAGGAACGTGACAACTATATGGTTACTATGTGGTTGGTCCATCAGTTAGTGGTCACTATATGGTTACTATGTGGTTGGTCCATCAGTTAGTGGTCACTATATGGTTACTATGTGGTTGGTCCATCAGTTAGTGGTCACTATATGGTTACTATGTGGTTGGTCCATCAGTTAGTGGTCACTATATGGTTACTATGTGGTTGGTCCATCAGTTAGTGGTCACTATGTGGTTACTATGTGGTTGGTCAATCAGTTAGTGGTCACTATATGGTTACTATGTGGTTGGTCCATCAGTTAGTGGTCACTATATGGTTACTATGTGGTTGGTCCATCAGTTAGTGGTCACTATGTGGTTACTATGTGGTTGGTCCATCAGTTAGTGGTCACTATGTGGTTACTATGTGGTTGGTCCATCAGTTAGTGGTCACTATATGGTTACTATGTGGTTGGTCCATCAGTTAGTGGTCACTATGTGGTTACTATGTGGTTGGTCCATCAGTTAGTGGTTACTATATGGTTACTATGTGGTTGGTCCATCAGTTAGTGGTCACTATGTGGTTACTATGTGGTTGGTCCATCAGTTAGTGGTTACTATATGGTTACTATGTGGTTACTATATGGTTACTATGTGGTTGGTCCATCAGTTAGTGGTCACTATATGGTTACTATGTGGTTGGTCCATCAGTTAGTGGTCACTATATGGTTACTATGTGGTTGGTCCATCAGTTAGTGGTTACTATATGGTTACTATGTGGTTGGTCCATCAGTTAGTGGTCACTATGTGGTTACTATGTGGTTACTATATGGTTACTATGTGGTTGGTCCATCAGTTAGTGGTTACTATATGGTTACTATGTGGTTACTATATGGTTACTATGTGGTTGGTCCATCAGTTAGTGGTTACTATATAGTCACTATATGGTTACTATATGGTTACTATATGGTCACTATATGGTTACTATGTTGTTGGTCCATCAGTTAGTGGTTACTATATGGTCACTATGTGGTTACTATATGGTTACTATGTGGTTGGTCCATCAGTTAGTGGTCACTACATGAAAGCCCCCAGGTCTAAACATGTCGATCTAGTTCTACCTCCAGCCCTGTAGTTTCCACTGTCCTGCGGTGGGCTGCAGAGTCTCAGCTTACATTTATTGCCAGTTATGGACTGTATGAATAATAGATTCTGGTTCTATTTAAGATCCTGACGGGGACAAACTACATAGGCCGGTACGTACAGGGCAATATCTCTCCTCCCTCCACTGCCAGAATAGGAGCCCCCTGCACTGATAGTACTGCAGTAATTTTTCCTCTTCTAATTTCTCTCTCTCTCTCCCTCTGTTTTCTAACTCCTTCACTCTGTCTCTCTCTCTCTCCCTCAGTTTTATAACTCTCTGTCTCTCCCTCTGTTTTCTAACTCTCTCTCTCTCTCCCTCTGTTTTTTAACTCTCTCTATGTGTCTCTCTCTCAAACACCTTTTTTCTCCCTCATTCTCCCTCCTTTTCTCTTCTAACTCCCCCCCTCTGTCTGTTTCTCTCTTTTTATCTCTCTTTTCTAACTCTCTCTCCATTTTATTTTCTATACTCTACTCTACCACCTTCTGACTCTCTGCACCACTGTTTTAAGAACTGGAATAATTCCAGTAAATGTGAAGGGTATTGTAGAAGCATGGAGCCAGGCTGCTATATGACGGATGGTGGAACCTCTAGCCAATAGAGGAGCCGGTTGGAATTGATCTGCGGTTTCGTAGCAGCACAGCCCTTAGTGTCATAACTGACCAGATCATTAGGATACAAGGTATGCTTCTATAGTACATCTATTAGTGAATTGAGCCATACACCACGATCAATGCTTATGATATTGGGCCATTGTGTCTGGCAAGAGGCGTCGCTCTATTAGCCTGCATAGCTGGTGGAGGGAAAGGGAGGGGGGAGAGGCAGGGAGGGGTAGGGAGAGGGAGAAGGCAAGAGAGAGGGACGGGGAGAGGCAGGGAGGGGTAGGGAGAGAGTCAAGGGAGAGGGAGAGGGAGGGGGAGAGGCAGGGAGGGGTAGGGAGAGGGAGAAGGTGAGAGCGAGAGGGAGAGGGGAGAGGCAGGGAGGGGTAGGGAGAGAGTCAACGGAAAGGGAGAGGGAGGGGGAGAGGCAGGGAGAGGTAGGGAAAGAGAGAATGTGAGAGAGAGGGAGAGGGGAGAGGCAGGGAGGGGTAGGGAGAGAGTCAAGGGAAAGGGAGAGGGAGGGGGAGAGGCAGGGAGAGGTAGGGAAAGAGAGAATGTGAGAGAGAGGGACAGGGGAGAGGCAGGGAGGGGTAGGGAGGGGTAGGGAGAGGGAGAAGGTGAGAGAGAAAGGGAGGTGGAGAGGCAGAGAGGGGTAGGGAGGGGTAGGGAGAGGGAGAAGGCGAGAGCGAGAGGGAGAGGGGAGAGGCAGGGAGGGGTAGGGAGAGAGTCAAGGGAGAGGGAGAGGGAGGGGGAGAGGCAGGGACAGGTAGGGAAAGAGAGAATGTGAGAGAGAGGGAGAGGGGAGAGGCAGGGAGGGGTAGGGAGAGAGTCAAGGGAGAGGGAGAGGGAGGGGGAGAGGCAGGGAGAGGTAGGGAAAGAGAGAATGTGAGAGAGAGGGAGAAAAAGTCAATCCAAATGTATGGCTGTGCAGCTCAGTTGGCTTTAGCTGGTAGAGCTTCTGCAACATCAACAGATCAATCACACACACACACACGTCTAAATCATGAGCCATGGGCAGCTCCTAACTCAGGTCAGCCTATTTCAGCACCACGGACAGCAACATTCCTCACTTATATTATGTACTATAGTACTTTGTGTGCTTCCATATCTTTAGTCTCTAGTTCTGCTGCATCTTTGCTGCTGCCTGCTGACTTGTGAAGCTCTTGCTTGGCTTCTTGAAGGCCATGACAATTATACAGCCTCTCAGTGAATTTGTGGGTAAAAAAAAGAAGAAAAATGGAAATCCATGTAAACAAGCAGTAGATTGGGATGACTACAGTACAAGACTCTGACGTGATGCACACTGACACTGTAAAGTCCTGTAGTCTGCATGCTGCCAACAGAGAGACAGGAACACTGATGAGTTACATGGGAGGTCACGCTCCCTCTCTCCTCTCTCTCTTCATCCTCCTCTCCTTCTTCCTTTTCATTCAAAACATACAACTACTCTCCATCATAGTCTCAAATATTCATACAGACCTCAATCAAAGTTTCTCAAATAGAAAAGATTGAAATAGACTAGAAATAGATTGAAATAGACTAGAAATAGATTGAAATAGATTGAGGATGGTGATGTTAAAGGGGCCATAGAATGGATGCAGGGCACGATGTTCTGTTGATTGACAATATGAATGGAGGTCTATGTTGAGCTTACCTGCAGCCTGAGCCTAACAAAGACATTGTGCTGGGAGGGAAATAGAGAAAAAGAGAGAGGGGAGGGATAGAGTGATTACTAGCTGCCCAGCTGCCAGAGCCCTGAGAGGTATTCATTCTCAATTGGTATTTCAGATTGGCTTTTCAAATACAGCAATTGCTATTACGTACCTTCCATTTCCATTCACTGTAGAACCGTTTCACACCACTAGTGTTGAGATATTTCTATTACTCGACGATCACTGAGGTAATTATTCAACAGGACATGACTGAAGTAAGCTAAGTGACACAGGGGTTCTTAGTCAGAGAAATAGATTGAAGAAGACAAGAAGAGACAGCATTTTGAGGAATGGAGGATTTTAGGAGAGTCCCGCTATCTGCTTTCAGCTCCCTCTTCCTTGAGCCTCAGCCCAGCCTCCCTAAAGTGCTTTACTTCCATGTTATATTGTGTGTTCTCTCTAGTACCCCTACTTCTATGGCCCAGATGTGGATCAAGCAGATTCCCAGAATGAGAGTCTGTGTCAGTATGGAGTGGCGATTTAATGGTAGCTCGGTAAAGGATGGAGGGATGACTTCAGGGGAGGAAAGGGTTGGAGGATATAGGGATGGAGGAAGAGAGGAAAATATTCACCTCATAGACACGCTGTTTGGAGTGGAGGATGAGCAATATGAGGGGAATGGAGAGAGAGGAGGAAGGACAGCCGTCTGCCATTGGCCTAACGAGCAAGAACCTGGACTTCACAAAAAAAAATAGAAATACAGACATTGTCATCCTACAAGAAACATGGTATGGAGGAGATGGACCCACTGGTTTCTCTCTAGGTTACAGAGAGCTGGTAGTCCCACCCACCAAACAACCAGGTGTGAAACACGAAGGGAACTCAGGGGGTATGCTAATTTGGTATAGAGCAGACCCAACTCACTCTATTAAATTAATAAACAGGAAAATTTTACATTTGGCTAGACATTCAAAAGGAAATTATCTCAACAGAGAAAAATATCCTCCTGTGTGCTACCTATATCCCCCCACTAGAATCCCCATACTTTAATGAAGACAGCTTCTCCATCCTGGAGGGGGAAATCAATCATTTCCAAGCCCAAGGAAATGTACTAGTCTGTGGTGACCTAAATGCCAGAACTGGACAAGAACCTGACACCCTCAGTACACAGGGGGACAAACACCTACCTGGAGGTGACAGCATTACTTATGACAACATAACCAACAAAAACAGGTCACAATTCCTGCAGCTCTGTCACATGCTGGGTATGTACATATTCAATGATAGACTTCGAGGGGACTACTATGGTAGGTACACTTATAGCTAATTTCTTGGCAGTAGTACTGTAGACTATTTTATCACTGACCTCAACTCAGAATCTCTCAGAGCGGCCACAGTCAGCCCACTGACAGCCCTATCAGATCACAGCAAAATCACAGCATTCTTGAACAGAGCAATACTCAATCATGAGGCATCAAATCCAAAGGAACGGAATAATATTAAGAAAGGCTATAGATGAAAGGAAAGTAGTGTGGAAACCTACCAAAAACAATTAGGCAACAACAAATTCAATCCTTTTTAGACAACTTCCTAGACAAAACATTCCACTGTAATAGTGGAGTTGTAAACTTGGCAGTAGAAAACTTAAACAGTGCATTTGACCTCTCAGCTTCCCTATCAAATCTAAAAATGTCTAACAGAAAACCAAAGAAAATTAACAACAATGACAAATAGTTTGATGAGGAATGCAAAAATCTAAGAAAGAAATTGAGAAACCTGTCCAACCAAAAACATAGAGACCCAGAAAACCTGAGCCTACGCCTTCACTGTGGTGAATCACTAAAACAATACAGAAATACACTACGGAAGAAGAAGGAACAGCACATCAGAAATCAGCTCAATGTAATTGAAGAATCCATAGACTCTAACAACACAAAGAGTTATCTATCCAAATCAGAGATGTATGGGTAAACCACTTCTCCAATCTTTTTGGCCCTATAACAAAGAACAAACAGCAAAAACATATACATGATCAAATATAAATCTTAGAATCAGATATTAAAAGACTACCAGAACCCACTGGATTCTCCAATTATATTGAATGAACTACGGGACAAAATACAAACCCTCCAACCCAAAAAGGCCTGTGGTGTTGATGGTATCCTGAAATTATAAATGAAATGATAAAATATACAGACCACAAATCCAATTGGCTATACTTCAACTCTTTAACATCATCTTCAGTTCTTGTATCTTCCCCAATATTTGGAACGAAGGACCCCAATCCACAAAAGTGGAGACACATTTTACCCCAATAACTACCGTGGGATTTGCCTCAACAGCAACCTTGGGAAAATCCTCTGCATTATCATTAACAGCAGACTTGTACATTTCCTCAGTGAAAACAATGTACTGAGCAAATGTCAAATTGACTTTTTACCAAATTACCGTACGACAGACCACATATTCACCCTGCACACCCTAATTGGCAAACAAACAAACCAAAACAAAGGCAAAGTCTTCTCATGCTTTGTTGATTTCAAAAAAGCTTTTGAATCAATTTGGATCAAATTTCCACAGAGCTATGGGGTGAGAGAGGAATGCAGCTTAAGCCCCACCCTCTTCAACATATGTATCAACGATTGGCGAGGGCACTAGAACAGTCTGCAGCACCCAGACTCACCCTACCAGAATCTGAGATCAAATGTTTACTGTTTGATGATGATCTGGTGCTTCTGTCACCAACCAAGGAGGGCCTACAGCAGCACCTAGATCTTCTGCACAGATTCTGTCAGACCTGGGTCCTGACAGTAAATCTCAGTAAGAAAAAAATTATGGTGTTCCAAAAAAGTCCAGTTTCCAGGACCACAAATTCCAAATTGAGACTCTGCATGCAGTATTCTGCAGAAATATCCTCTGTGTACAACATAAAACACCAAATAATGCATGCAGAGCAGAATTAGGCCGATACCCGCTAATTATCAAAATCCAGAAAAGAGACATTAAATTCTACAACCACCTAAAAGGAAGGAAGCCTTCCATAACAAAGCCATCACCAACAGAGACATGAACCTGGAGAAGAGTCCCCTAAATAAGCTGGTACTGGGGTTCTGTTCACAAACACAAACAGACCCCACAGAGCCCCAGGACAGCAACACAATTAGACACAATTAATCATGAGAAAACTAAAAGATAATTACTTGGCACATTGGAAAGAATTTACAAAAAACTAGAGCATACTAGAATGCTATTTGGCCCCAAACAGAGAGTACACAGAATACCTGACCACTGTGACTGACCCAAACCTAAGGAAAGTTTTGACTATGTACAGACTATGTGTGAGCACAGCCGTGCCATTGAGAAAGGGTGTCGTAGGCAAACGTGGCTCTCAAGAGAAGACAGGCTAAGGGCACAATGCCCACAAAATGAGGTGGAAACTGAGATACACTTCCTAACCTCCTGCCAAATGTATGACCATGTTAGAGACACATATTTCCCTCAGATTTCACAGACCTACAAAGAATTTCGAAAAACAAATCCAATTTTGATAAACTTCCATATCTATTGGGTGAAATACCACAGTGTGCCATCACAGCAGCAATATGTGTGACCTGTTGCCACAAGAAAAGGGCAACCAGTGAAGAACAAACACCTTTGTAAATACAACCCATATTTATGTTGATTTATTTTCCCTTTTGTACTTTAACTATTTGCACATCGTTACAGCACTATAGATAGACATAATGACATTTGTAATATCACTATGATGTTGGAACTTGTGTGAGTGTAATATTGACTGTTCATATTTTTTGTTTATTTCACTTTTGTTTATCTATTTCACTTGCTTTGGTAATGTAAACATATGTTTCCCATGCCAATAATGTCCTTAAATTGAAATTGAATTGAGAGGAAGATAGAGAGGAGAGAAAGAAAGATAGAGAGAGAAGAATATAGAAAAAGAGAGGAAGACAGAGAGAGAGGGAGATAGATAGAAAGAGAGGAAGACAGTGAGAGAGCGAAAGCAGAGAATGAAAAATTGCACTCCTAAATCAACAAAGTCTGGGATTTGGGTTGGGCGCTGTAGTGTGGATTGTTTTTTCATTAGATGAGTGTAGGGTGAGATTATGTTCCATGGTTTTGTGGCTGTTAAATGTGTGTGTGTGTTCGTGTGTATGCCTGAGTGCAGGCCCATGCATGTGAATGTGTGTGTTCCTGCTTGTGTGTATGTGTTTTAGTAACCACGAAACATCTGTCGGTGCTGATTTGACCATGCTGTGTTTAACAGGGTTGATTCCACCATGTGGAGTAGTGGTTTAACTGGTGGGATCAGTTTTGGTAGATAGCTAGTCCAGAATGTCAGCTACGCTGGTTGGTAGACCACGAGGCAAGTTGACTTGGACCTAGACAGGACCTTATCAGCTAGCTAGGAGTAGACACGTGTCTGGTAGTGCTGAGGGTACAAACACATGCACACACACATGGCGGAGAAGGGTGACATCTTACGATTTCCAACCCGTTGTTGCTTTTTTGTGACTTTTTTCATCTTTATCTGTATGTATTGTTTTACATTAAGTTTAACTTTTGTCACATGACCGCTAAGCACTGCTGGACATCAGATCGCCAGTTACTAACCCCAATTTTTACTAAGCTGTTCATTTGTTCATATCGCACCTCATTCCATTCTTTCTTCGGCTACCAAAAACGCTGCAGGCGTAGATGCGGCAGACCTGGTGAGATTGAGACTAAGAGAATATCGACCGGCACTCTCCTCCGTTCTATTGGCAAATGTCCAGTCACTGGAGAATAAGATGGACAAGCTTTGTTCGAGTGTCTCCTATCAGAGAGACTTGATAGGCTGCAATATCATATACCTTGCAGCGACGTAGCTGGATGACTCTATGTAGGTAGAACTCAGTGGTTTCTCCATGCAGCAGCAGGATCGGACGAAGGCGGCCTCGGGCAAGTCCAAAGGGGAAGAGTGTGTCTCTTCATGAACAACTGGTGCGCTGATTCCAATGTGAAGGAAATCTCTAGCTTTTGCTCACCTGATACAGAATACCTCATGGTAAACTGCAGACCCTTTAATCTACCAAGAGAGTTTTAATCCATAATCATCAACGACTGTATACATCCTTCCACAAGGCAACACCACCGCTCACCCAGACGCAGCGTTTCTGATGGACGGAGACTAACGCGGGGAGACTTAAAACTGTTCTACCTCACTTTTCCCAACGGATCTCCTGCGCCACTAGAGGCACTAAAACTCTAGACCACTTTTGTTCACAGAAACACATATCAGGCCCTCCCATGTCCTCCCTTCAGCAAATCTGACCATGACTCTACTCACCTGCTTCCTGTTTACAAAAAAAGCTCAAACAGGAAGTGGTTGGATGTAGCAGACGCAAGGCTACTGTTTTGCTAGGACAGACTGGGATATGTTCCGAGATTCATCCAATAGTATTGAGGAGTTTACAACATCAGTCACAGGCTTCATCAGTGAGTGCATAGACAACGTCGTCGCCACAGTGAAAGTGTCCAAACCAAAACCATGGATTACAGACAATATCCACGCTGGACTAGAGCTACCACTTACAAGAAACGGGACACGGACATAGACGCATACAAGAAAGCCTGCCACGACCTCTAACGAGACATCAAACATGCAAAGGACAATATAGGAGGAAGGTGGAATCCTATTTCACCAGCTCCGACACTCGTCGCATGTGGCAGACGATAACGGACTACAAAGGGAAACCCAGCCATGAGATGCCTAGTGATGCAGAATTCCCTAACGAGCTCAATGCTTTTCATGCTTGCTAAGAGGAATACAACACTAAGTCTTGAGTGAAATCCCCTGTTGATCCA
The DNA here is from genome assembly GCF_045679555.1 of Salvelinus alpinus. Taxonomy (NCBI): domain Eukaryota; kingdom Metazoa; phylum Chordata; class Actinopteri; order Salmoniformes; family Salmonidae; genus Salvelinus; species Salvelinus alpinus. Next base: position 31,929,990 of record NC_092107.1, read on the forward strand.
GATGACTGTGTGAGCTCACTCTCTGTGACCGATGTGAGTAAAACTTTTAACGAGGTTAACACGCGCAAGGCTGCCAGGCCAGATGGAATACCAGGGTGCGATTTCAAAGCATGTGCAGACTAGCTGGCAAGTGTCTTCACAGACATTTTGAATCTATCCTTGTCCCAATCTGTAATCTCAACATGTTCAAACTGACCACAGATGTCCCTGTTCCCAAGAGCTCCGAGGTAACTTGCCTAAATGTCTATCGCCCTGTAGCACTCACATCTGTAATTATGAAGTGTTTTGAAAGGCTGGTCCCTACACACATCAACACCATCATCGACTGGGCTGTAGTAAAGCGGGTCGAGAGCTTAAAGTTCCTTTGCATCCACATCACTGAGTTTTTAACATGGTCCACACACAACTGCACAGTCGTGAAGCACGATAGGGCCTCTTCCCCCTCAGGAGGCTGAAAAGATTTGGCTTGGGCCTTCAGATCCTCTTAAAGCACCATCGAGAGCATCTTGACTGGATGCATTACCGCTTGGTATGGCAAGTGCACCATCTTCAACCACAAAGCACTACAGAGGATGGTGCAGACTATGGACGAACATTTCCTGAAAATCAACCAAGTTTCAAAACCAGGAATAATTCATATTTATCCCGAGAGTCCCGGGAAACGGCAAAATTCTGCACCACCTTGTCGGCTTGGCTGCGCCACTTTGTAAAGATCTCAGAGCAAATTAAACTGGTATTTAGTGATGATAGAGTCACTATCTTTGATCGCCAATGACATTGCTGTGAATTATGAAACAGGCCGGTCATAAATTATAAGCATTATCCTCCGTGTTGGGGAAGCTACTCTGACAAGATAGTTTAACAAGCTACCAATTACTTCACAATTAAAGATGTTAAGCTACACTAAAGTGGCTCTTAAGGAAAATATAGTTTACTTAACTACTTTTTAAATGTAACTTTAGTTAATAACTAGATACAAACTACTTAGTGAAAAATGTCATACAGTACCAGTCAAAAGGTTGGACACACCTACTTATTCAAGGGTTTTTCTTTATTTTTACTCTTTTCTACATTGTAGAATAATAGTGAAGACATCACAACTATGAAATAACACAAATAGAATCATGTACTAACCAAAAAAGTGTTCAACAAATCAAAATATATTTTATATTTGAGATTCTTCAAAGTAGCCACTCTTTGCGTTGATGACAGCTTTGCACACTCTTGACATACAGTGATTTGCATTGGGGGCATTTATTTGACCATGGAACATGTTTTAAAAATCAAATATGAATAAATCTGAATCATTGTTAATGTTTAGACAATTATTTTTCATATATCTTGAATGGTTGTTGAAACTTTTCTACTTTTACGTGGGGGAATTTTATTTATAAAATGTCCGAAATTCCGTGACCAGGAAGTACATTTTTAGTGCTGCTGATGAGATGCTGATCATGTGATGAGTTCGCAAGTCAAATGCCCCACTTGTGCTTCCACTGGACAGTGAAAAACAAGTAGCTTAACCTTCATTTATTGTAATTTAAATTCGTTTGTAGTAGTTAAGTGTTGAATTAGATTACGTACTGTAGCTACCTCAATCGTTATTTCAAATCATTTCGGTGACTTCACATTTTGCGTTCTAGCAGCCTCAGCTAAATACAAATCCCTCTAGATACAGCCATGTCTCATAGTCACATCCTGAGATTTGTAAATGAAAGAGGAATGTAATAATACAAGTTTTCCATCTTCCCATTTAGAGTTCCTGGCGCAGCAGAGAATGCCCTTATCCAACAAAGCCATTTCCTAACAGACCTGCTAACTGTCTTTGTTGTTACTTTAAGGTTGGAACCAACATGCAGTACCTCCAGCAGTAAGAGAGGACATAACCATTCATTCACCAGCTCAGGGACAAGCTACACTATTCACAGCCCTGTGTAATGTTCAATCTTATTGCACTATTCACAGCCCTGTTTAAAGTTCAATCGTATTGCATTATTCACAGCCCTGTTTAAAGTTCAATGTTATTGCATTGCTGGACTTGTTGAAACTTCATGTATTTGTATTTTTTTTGTTACATGTATTTAATGTTTATGTGTTTTAGCTGTAAGTGATAATTTCCAAAGTTTTCATAAATGTTTGTTTACATCGTTGTGCCTTTATGTATGTGTTATGAATGACGGAAAGTTTCTGACTTCATAATAAGTACAGCATCATATGATACAAGGCATTTATGTATGTGTTATGAATGACCAAAGGGGTCTGACCTTAAATGAAGTACAGCGTCATGTGATGTAGTCTTTACGGATGTGTTATGAAAGACAGACCGTGTCTCTCTTCAAACTAAGTATTACAGGACACTACATAAAGAGTCACTAAATAGGTTATTAACGTACAGCTGATTTCCTTTTTTGACTTTCAATGATGCGCTATCTCTAATGAACCATTGAAAAGTACCAACAGAAAAGTACAAAGATCTTTTATAGCCAAGATACACCCCTCTCAACTTACATGACGAACCACAGATCTTAGGAACAGTTCACAAAGGTTCAGATTTGTATGAAATCAGCTGATTTCAATCATTCTGTCTCTCTAGCCTATCATTATGTCTCCCTATCCTATCATTCTGTCTCTCTATCCTATCATTCTGTCTCTATAGCCTATCGTTCTGTCTCTCTATTCTCTCCTCCTGTCTCTCTATCCTATCATTCTGTCTCTCTATCCTATCATTCTGTCTCTCTAGCCTATCATTCTGTCGCTCTACCCTATCATTCCGGATCTACATCACATTTCTGTCTCTCTATCCTACCATGATGGCTCAACATCACATAGTTCTGTCACTCTAACCTATCATGCTGTCTCTATATCCAATCATTCTGTCTCTCTATCCAATCATTCTGTCTCTCTATCCAATCATTCTGTCTCTCTAGCCTATCATTATGTCTCTCTATCCTATCATTCTGTCTCTCTATCCTATCTTTCTGACTCTATACCCTATCATTCTGTCTCTCTATCCTACCATTCTGTCTCTCTATCCTATCATTCTGTCTCCCTATCCTGTCATTCTGTCACGCTATCTTTTCATTCTGTACCTGTCTCTCTAGCCTATCAATCTGTCCCTGTCTCTCTATCCTATCATTCTGTTTCTCTATCCTCCCATTCTGTCCCTGTCTCTCTATCCTCTCATTCTGTCCCTGTCTTTCTATCATATCATTCTTTCTCTCTATCCTATCATTCTGTTTCTCTACCCTCTCATTCTGTCCCTGTCTCTCTATCCTATCATTCTGTTTGTCTATCCTCTCATTCTGTCCCTGTCTCTCTATCCTCTCATTCTGTCCCTGTCTCTCCAACCTATCATTCTTTCTTTCTCTCTATCCTATCATTCTGTTTCTCTACCCTCTCATTCTGTCCCTATCTCTCTATCCTATCATTCTTTCTCTCTATCCTCTCATTTTGTCCCTGGCTCTCTATCCTATCATTATGTCCCTGTCTCTCTATCCAATCATTCTGTTTCTCTATCCTCTCATTCTGTCCCTATCTCTCTATCCTATCATTCTTTCTCTCTATCCTCTCATTTTGTCCCTGGCTCTCTATCCTATCATTATGTCCCTGTCTCTCTATCCAATCATTCTGTTTCTCTATCCTCTCATTCTGTCCCTGTCTCTTTATCCTATCATTTTTTCTCTCTATCCTATCATTCTGTCTCTCTATCCTCTCATTCTGTCCCTGTCTCTCTATCCTCTCATTCTGTTTCTCTATCCTCTCATTCTGTCCCTGTCTCTCTATCCTCTCATTCTGCCCCTGTCTCTCTATCCTATCATTCTGTTTCTCTATCCTCTCATTCTGTCCCTGTCTCTCTATCCTATCATTATGTCCCTGTCTCTCTATCCAATCATTCTGTTTCTCTATCCTCTCATTCTGTCCCTGTCTCTCTATCCTATCATTCTGTCTCTCTATCCTATCATTCTTTCTCTCTATCCTATCATTCTGTTTCTCTATCTTTTCATTTTGTCCCTGTCTCTCTATCCTATCATTGTGTCTCTCTGTCCTATCATTGTGTCTCTCTGTCCTATCATTGTGTCTCTCTGTCCTTTCATTGTGTCTCTATATCCTGTCCTTCTGTCACTCTATCTTTTCATTTTGTCCCTGTCTCTCTATCCTATCATTGTGTATCTCTATCCTATCATTGTGTCTCTCTGTCCTATCATTGTGTCTCTCTATCCTATCATTGTGTCTCTCTATTCTATCATTCTGTCTCTCTATCCTATCATTCTGTCTCTCTCTCCTATCATTCTGTCTCTCTATCCTATCATTGTGTATCTCTGTCCTATCATTGTGTATCTCTGTCCTATCATTGTGTCTCTCTGTCCTATCATTGTGTCTCTCTGTCCTATCATTGTGTCTCTCTATCCTATCACTGTGTCTCTCTAGCCTATCATTGTGTCTCTCCTACATCCAGCCCCTTTCTCACATTTATATTTCTCTCTCGTTCCCTTTCTCTTTCACACTCTCCATCCTCTGTCTGTCCCTCCTCCCTAACTCTCAGCATCTCTTCCTCTCTCTTTCTTTCTCTTTCACACTCTCCATCCTCTGTCTGTCCCTCCTCCCTAACTCTCAGCATCTCTTCCTCTCTCTTTCTTTCTCTTTCACACTCTCCATCCTCTGTCTGTCCCTCCTCCCTAACTCTCAGCATCTCTTCCTCTCTCTTTCTTTCTCTTTCACACTCTCCATCCTCTGTCTGTCCCTCCTCCCTAACTCTCAGCATCTCTTCCTCTCTCTTCACTCTTCTCATTGTCTCCTCTTACCTATTTTTTCACTCATTCTCCCAGATTCTTCATTATTTCTATCTGTGTCTTACCATTGTCCCTCCAGTCCATATGTACTGTGTGTTGTTGTTGGTATGCTACTCTGTGTAATGCCTGTATTTATGTAAATAGAACATCAGGACAACATCTCAGGCAGCCATTTCAACTCCCTGTGCAGCACGTTATCTTCCATGGTCCCCATGAGGACTAGACTGTGGTGAGGTGGCGCTGTGCCGTGCTGCATGAGGAGGTGTGGAGGGATTTCTGCTTGTTTGGTTGAACACAAAGACTGTCATTTACATATGTTAACACTTAGCTGGTTGTCTCTGTACAGTTCATCTGATTGGCTTGTAATGAGTTCTGCCTTCAGAGGACAGCAACACATACCTCTGGGAATAGTCATTCTGAATACACACTGTGTCTCCCTATGACTCTTTCTCTTTTTGAGGTTGTTTTTTCTTTCCCTCTTTGTATTCGTCCTCTTACACTTCCTCCTCCTCTTCCCCATCCTCATCATCCTCTTCCTCCTCTCCCCCCTCCGCTTCCTTCTCCTCCTCTTCCTCATCCTCATCATCATCTTCCTCCTCTCCCCCCTCTGCTTCCTTCTCCTCCTATTCCTCCTCCTCTTCCTCTCAATCTGTGTTTATGGTAAGGAGTTTATGCATGAGTCGCAAAGGCATCGTTTTAGAGACTTAAGAATCGTAATGCACACACACACACACTGTTAAGAGATGTAAGTCACCTACTAAAAATAAACCTCCTAAAGGCAACAATCATCCCACAGATCCTACACATCTGTCTGCGAACACACACATGCATACACACACAGGGAAGGCGAGAAACACATACATGTACAACACAAACACACAGGGAAGGAGAGAAACACATACATGTACAACACAAACACACAGGGAAGGAGAGAAACACATACATGTACAACACAAACACACAGGGAAGGCGAGAAACACATACATGTACAACACAAACACACAGGGAAGGAGAGAAACACATACATGTACAACACAAACACACAGGGAAGGAGAGAAACACATACATGTACAACACAAACACACAGGGAAGGAGAGAAACACATACATGTACAACACAAGCACACAGGGAAGGAGAGAAACACATACATGTACAACACAAACACACAGGGAAGGAGAGAAACACATACATGTACAACACAAACACACAGGGAAGGAGAGAAACACATACATGTACAACACAAACACACAGGGAAGGAGAGAAACACATACATGTACAACACAAACACACAGGGAAGGAGAGAAACACATACATGTACAACACAAACACACAGGGAAGGAGAGAAACACATACATGTACAACACAAACACACAGGGAAGGCAAGAAATGTAATTTGCTTTGAAAGTAAACAAGCTAATGGAATAGCAAGGATTTTCAGACCAAATCAAACTGATTTGCACATTAGCAAAATGGAGCAGGTTGTTCAGTTTCAATATGAAATGAATATCCCCCCAACTCCAATCACGCTTTTTTTGATCCTATAATGCTGGCTGCATATCCTCTGTGCTCAATACTATCCCAGGGCTCTGATGCTTGCTTTCCAATGAAATAGTATAACTTGTAAGACTTGACCTTGTTGATGTTACCATATTACTCATTTTTACAAGCAACCACAGAAGTTGTCACACTAATGTATTAACATATAAATCATTGTAAATCTCCTTCAATCTCTTAGAATGGCAACTACTTCGATCACTACTGGTGTCATCACACTCATCATCACTCATCACTTGAAACCTAATTTATTCTCTCACCAGGAACCTCAACAAACAGCTGTTACAAATCTCACCACCTTCATCACATCAGCACAGCTTGTGATAATTCTGCACTCTCTAGCTAAACTCCAAACTCCAAACACATAAACATACTGTAGAATCCACTTTCGAACGCGGCCACTTCTCCTGTGTACGTTCTGCTTCTTGTTGTTAAGCGTTTTAGAAGCGTTGTTGTAGCTCCTTGTTTAGCCCGGCGGGGGAACTGGTGGGTTTGGAGCGCTGAAGAAACGGTTCCTCTCTGTTAAACCTGTTTATTTACGTTGACAGTTTTATTATAGCGCCCTAGTCATTACACACACCCACACAGCGCTCAACTCATTTGCATAGCTAATGAAGCAGTATGTTCAGTGCCCGTTAGATTTAAGATGGCAGTTGTCTAATTGGAACATTGGCTATAAGACCCCTTTTTTTTATTAAACTCAGTTTGCATGGAACTAATAAACCATAGTCCCTGTTGCTGGGGACAAATGTACTTGTTTTGTTTTTTGAGATGAGATGAATAGTATGAAACAAGTTAATTGATTTGGCCTCGTTTTGTAATGGAAGAAAAACTTTTTGAAGCGCATAAGCTTTTTAAATCCTGGCCTTGAGCCGGTTGAGGAACGAGTGAAGATGATTGGCAAGACAAGGAGATGTGGAGGATAGCGGATAGAGGGAGGAGGAGGAGAGTGATGGAGGGAGAGGGAAGAAGGTGTGGAGGATAGAGGGAGAGGGAGGAAGAGAGTGATGGAGGGAGAGGGAAGGTGTGGAGGATAGAGGGAGAGGGAGGAGGAGGAGAGTGATGGAGGGAGAGGGAAGAAGGTGTGGAGGATAGAGGGAGAGGGAGGAGGAGGAGAGTGATGGAGGGAGAGGGAAGAAGGTGTGGAGGATAGAGGGAGAGGGAGAGGGAGAGGGAGGAGAGGAGTGATGAGGGAGAGGGAAGAAGGTGTGGAGGATAGAGGGAGAGGGAGGAGGAGGAGAGTGATGGAGGGAGAGGGAAGAAGGTGTGGAGAAGAGGGAGAGGGAGGAGGAGGAGAGTGATGGAAGGAGAGGGAAGAAGGTGTGGAGGATAGAGGGAGAGGGAGGAGGAGGAGAGTGATGGAGGGAGAGGGAAGAAGGTGTGGAGGATAGAGGGAGAGGGAGGAGGAGGAGAGTGATGGAAGGAGAGGGAAGAAGGTGTGGAGGATAGAGGGAGAGGGAGGAGGAGGAGAGCGATGGAGGGAAAGGGAAGAAGGTGTGGAGAATAGAGGGAGGAGGAGGAGGAGGAGAGTGATGGAGGGAGAGGGAAGAAGGTGTGGAGGATAGAGGGAGAGGGAGGAAGAGAGTGATGGAGGGAGAGGGAAGGTGTGGAGGATAGAGGGAGAGGGAGGAGGAGGAGAGTGATGGAGGGAGAGGGAAGAAGGTGTGGAGGATAGAGGGAGAGGGAGGAGGAGGAGAGTGATGGAGGGAGAGGGAAGAAGGTGTGGAGGATAGAGGGAGAGGAGAGGGAGGAGGAGAGTGATGGAGGGAGAGGGAAGAAGGTGTGGAGGATAGAGGGAGAGGGAGGAGGAGGAGAGTGATGGAGGGAGAGGGAAGAAGGTGTGGAGGATAGAGGGAGAGGGAGAGGGAGGAGGAGGAGTGATGGAGGGAGAGGGAAGAAGGTGTGGAGGATAGAGGGAGAGAGGAGGAGGAGGAGAGTGATGGAGGGAGAGGGAAGAAGGTGTGGAGGATAGAGGGAGAGGGAGGAGGAGGAGAGTGATGGAAGGAGAGGGAAGAAGGTGTGGAGGATAGAGGGAGAGGGAGGAGAGGAGTGATGAGGGAGAGGGAAGAAGGTGTGGAGAAGAGGGAGAGGGAGGAGGAGGAGAGTGATGGAAGGAGAGGGAAGAAGGTGTGGAGGATAGAGGGAGAGGGAGGAGGAGGAGAGCGATGGAGGGAAAGGGAAGAAGGTGTGGAGAATAGAGGGAGGAGGAGGAGGAGGAGAGTGATGGAGGGAGAGGGAAGAAGGTGTGGAGGATAGAGGGAGAGGGAGGAGGAGGAGAGTGATGGAGGGAGAGGGAAGAAGGTGTGGATGATAGAGGGAGAGGGAGGAGAGGAGTGATGAGGGAGAGGGAAGAAGGTGTGGAGGATAGAGGGAGAGGGAGGAGGAGGAGTGATGGAGGGAGAGGGAAGAAGGTGTGGAGGATGGAGGGAGAGGGAGGAGGAGGAGAGTGATGGAGGGAGAGGGAAGAAGGTGTGGAGGATAGAGGGAGAGGGAGAGGGAGGAGAGGAGTGATGAGGGAGAGGGAAGAAGGTGTGGAGGATAGAGGGAGAGGGAGGAGAGGAGTGATGAGGGAGAGGGAAGAAGGTGTGGAGAAGAGGGAGAGGGAGGAGGAGGAGAGTGATGGAAGGAGAGGGAAGAAGGTGTGGAGGATAGAGGGAGATGGAGGAGGAGGAGAGCGATGGAGGGAAAGGGAAGAAGGTGTGGATGATAGAGGGAGAGGGAGGAGAGGAGTGATGAGGGAGAGGGAAGAAGGTGTGGAGGATAGAGGGAGAGGGAGGAGGAGGAGTGATGAGGGAGAGGGAAGAAGGTGTGGAGGATAGAGGGAGGAGGTGGAGGAGGAGAGTGATGGAGGGAAAGGGAAGAAGGTGTGGAGGATAGAGGGAGAGGGAGGAGAGGAGTGATGAGGGAGAGGGAAGAAGGTGTGGAGGATAGAGGGAGGAGGAGGAGAGCGATGGAGGGAGAGGGAAGAAGGTGTGGAGGATAGAGGGAGGAGGAGGAGAGTGATGGAGGGAGAGGGAAGTGTGGAGTGATGGAAAGGGCTTCATGGACGTGTTTCTCTGTTCAGTTTATAGTGGAGATCCTCATCAATGAGAGGATGAAGATGAAAAATAGTCTGTCCATCAAACAGTTAGTCCAGCCTGCGCATAGTGAGTCGGTCCATCCCACCAGTACACTGTAAGACATTTGACTGTACTGCATCACACAACCAAGCACATATCGTATGCACATGTACACACACACACACAAACCTATGGCTCCACGACACCCCATCTCACACCATATTCACACACACACACACACACACACACACACACACACACACACACACACACACACACACACACACACACACACACACACACACACACACACACACACACACACACACACACACACACACACACACACACACACACACACACACACACACACACACACACAGCCCTCTGCCCTGTGGGCCTTGGGAGTGCTGCTCGTTGGGACTCCTGCTAGTGAGGAGATGGGAATTTTAATGAACTCTGCCCAGCAGGGCTCTCCTTTTCCACCCTGCTTCACTCTTGCGGTCTCTCCTTTTCTCTATTATCGCTCGACTTGTGGGTTTCACTCTGTCCATTTCTCATTTCCTTCTTCCTAAGGAGGGATAGGAGTGTGTCAACAACCTTCAGATACCACTGAACCCACTGTGGTATAATAATGTGATTGACAAGTGTGACTGTAATGTGATTGACCTATGAGTGGGTGGGGACTGTTTTGGCTGCAGTCTAGGCCATACACACACCTGGGTGCACCAGTAAGATATGTGTGGAAACAATAGTGTTGGTAGGTACTGTACTGGGAATGATGGGTCAGGCAGAGGTGGTGGCAGCTAATAGAAGTTAGAAAGAGGAAGCAGCTGAGGTTCTATTCGTTCTGTGTGAAGAACATCCACATACACCTGCATAAACGAAGACCTCAGCTGGTCAGGCCACTAGAGAGAACAAAGGGGGGGGGGAAAGGAGAAAAGAAAGGGGGGAGGTGGCAAAAAAAGAGAAAGACAGAGAGAGAGACAGAGACAGAGAGAAGAGAGAAGCGAGAGAGACAGAAAGAGGAGATAAGAGAATAAGAGAGAGAGAGGAGAAAGGAGAGAGAGAAAGACAGAGAGAGAAAGACAGAGAGAGAGAGAGACAGAGCGACAGAGAGAGAGAGCCAGAGAGAGAGACAAAGAGAGAAGACAGAGAGAGGAGATGAGAGAAGAGAGAGAGGAGAAGAGATAGAGAAGAAAGAGAGAGAGAGGAGAGAGAGATGAGATAAGAGATGAGAGAGAGAAGAGAGAGAAGAGAGAGAGAGGAGATAAGAGAAGAGAGAGAGAGAAGAGAGAGAGAGAAGAGAGAGAGCGACAGAAAGAGAGAGACAGAGAGCGACAGAGGGAGAGAGGAGGTAAGAGAAGAGAGAGAGGAGAAGAGAGAGAGAGGAGAGAGAGAAGATAAGAGAGAGAGAGACAGAAAGAGAGAAGACAGAGAGTGAAGATAAGAGAAGAGAGGGAGAGAGAGAGAGAGAGGGGCAGTGAAAGAGGCAGAGAGAGAGAAGAGAGTTTTGAGTTTTTATAAAACCTTTATTTTATACTTAATTATTAACACAAATAATGCCATTTCAACTCACTTAAAATAACAACAAAAATTTCCGCTCTTCCACAAAACAAATTGCTCCTTCGTAAGTCCACATTTTACAGCCCGAGAAGAACTCAAAATCCACTTTTATTTTCTCTTTGACTAATCCTTTAAAAGCATGTCTTACATCCTGCCCATATCCAGTGTCTATCTTTATAAGGCTCAGGGCCAGACCCAGATGCAGACCCAGATGCAGACCCAGATGCAGACCCAGATGCAGACCCAGATGGAGACCCAGATGCAGACCCAGATGCAGACCCAGATGCAGACCCAGATGCAGACCCAGATGGAGACCCAGATGGAGACCCAGATGGAGACCCAGATGGAGACCCAGATGCAGACCCAGATGCAGACCCAGATGCAGACCCAGATGCAGACCCAGATGCAGACCCAGATGCAGACCCAGATGCAGACCCAGATGCAGACCCAGATGCAGACCCAGATGCAGACCCAGATGCAGACCCAGATGCAGACCCAGATGCAGACCCAGATGCAGACCCAGATGCAGACCCAGATGCAGACCCAGATGCAGACCCAGATGCAGACCCAGATGCAGACCCAGATGCAGACCCAGATGCAGACCCAGATGCAGACCCAGATGGAGACCCAGATGCAGACCCAGATGCAGACCCAGATGCAGACCCAGATGCAGACCCAGATGCAGACCCAGATGCAGACCCAGATGCAGACCCAGATGCAGACCCAGATGCAGACCCAGATGCAGACCCAGATGCAGACCCAGATGCAGACCCAGATGGAGACCCAGATGGAGACCCAGATGCAGACCCAGATGCAGACCCAGATGGAGACCCAGATGCAGACCCAGATGCAGACCCAGATGCAGACCCAGATGCAGACCCAGATGCAGACCCAGATGCAGACCCAGATGGAGACCCAGATGCAGACCCAGATGCAGACCCAGATGCAGACCCAGATGCAGACCCAGATGCAGACACAGGAGGCAGACCCAGATGCAGACCCAGATGCTCCAAACTCTATGAAGGCCTCTGTAAAATGGAGGTACACCCTCCCTAGAAATCTGGCTACTATCAACCAAAAATAAATCCTTCTTTAAACCTAATCCCCCGACCTGCTGTAGTACAAGACCTGCCACCCCTCTACAAATCACATTTTGTGGTCCATTAAGCAACTTTTGAATAAACTGAAACCGGAAAGCAGCAGCCCTCCCAACAAGATGTACAAAACCATGTTCCCCCTCCTCTTTTGACAAATACAAAACACTTTGTGGAACCCAATGATATTTATCCCAAAATAAATCTACAATAATCGCCTGTATCTTAGCCAGAATGACAACTGATGTCACGGTGCAGAGGCAACCACATTGTTAACAATAATAGTGTGCCCCCTGTATGACATTCGAGATAACAACCAACGCCATCTCCTCATCCTCCCTTCCACCATTTCAAGCACCCCATTCCATTTTTTTTCCATTGTACCCTCATCCCCTTGGTACACTCCAAGATACTTAAAACCTCCCTTACACCATTCCAACCCCCTAGCAAAGCCATGATGCCTCCAGACCATTTTTCAATCTGTGAAGCACAACTTTTTTCTCCATTTACCTTTGCAGAGGATATTCCCCTAAACTGACCAACCATGAGACTCAAACTATCCACCTCTGCTTGATTTTTCACTACAATAACTACCTCATCAGCATAGGCTGAGAGACGAATTGGAGGAATATACTCTGAAAGGTACACCCCTTCAATACAACTTCTAATGTTATTTAGTAGTGGCTCTATAGCGATGGCATATAACATTCCTGACAAAGAACACCCCTGCCTAATTCCTCTACACACTTTAAAAGGACCAACAAGCCACCGTTAACTTTCAGTACACTTTCAATGTCACCATATACCACCCTAATCATGGCAATAAAACCAGAGCTGAAACCAAACGCCTCTAAAGTGTGCCATAAGTATTGATGTTCAACTCGGTCAAATGCCATTTCCTGATCAATTGAAATTAGACCAGCATCCAACTCAATAGCCTTAGAGATGTCCAAAATATCCTGAATCAGGGAAATGTTATCCCCTACCTGCCTGCCCGGGAACACAGTAGGACTGGTCCGTGTGTATGATTTGCCCCATCACCTCCCTCAGTCACACCTGTTGGACAAAGCCTTGGACAGGATCTTGTAATCAGTGCACAATAAAGCCACCGGCCTCCAGTTCTTCACCTTCCTAGGGTCACCCTTTTTTGGCATCCATTTCGGAGATTCCCTGAAACGGACTTCTCACCAATGCCCCCTGTGCTGTGACACCCTGCAGGTCTGCCAATGCCCCCTGTGCTGTGACACCCTGCAGGTCTGCCAATGCCCCCTGTGCTGTGACACCCTGTAGGTCTGCCAATGCCCCCTGTGCTGTGACACCCTGCAGGTCTGCCAATGCCCCCTGTGCTGTGACACCCTGCAGGTCTGCCAATGCCCCCTGTGCTGTGACACCCTGCAGGTCTGCCAATGCCCCCTGTGCTGTGACACCCTGCAGGTCTGCCAATGCCCCCTGTGCTGTGACACCCTGCAGGTCTGCCAATGCGGCTTTTTTTTCTCTTCAGGGCCTGAATATGGCCTCGATCTCCTGTGGTCTCAACTATTGTCGGGAGTTCAACTATTTCAGACTCTAGGGCGTTCATTGATCTGGTGATGTCTCTGGTGACATTCATAGTATATTGATTACAAAATTGTTGAATCTGGATTTTCCCTATCTCCCACCACTGTTGAAGGGATACAAAACTATCCTTTTGAGACCTCCACCTCTCCCAGAAAAAACTAAAACATCAAGTTATATTAAAATGCCAGTAGGCACTTTGGGTTTTACAGCGTTAATGAACAACACCTCTGTTATTAAACAATGATCAGAAAGTCCCACTGGAGTTATCACACTTGATTTACAGACCTGAGATTGATGCTCAAAACAATAAAAACCAATCTAACCTGGCCAGAGAGATGGTGTTCTCTCTCACATGGGTCCATGTGTTCTGTCTCGTACCTCCATGTTGGCTCCAAACATCACACAGTGTTACAATAAAACCTATCTAACCTGGCCAGAGAGATGGTGTTCTCTCTCACATGGGTCCATGTGTTCTGTCTCGTACCTCCATGTTGGCTCCAAACATCACACAGTGTTACAATAAAACCTATCTAACCTGGCCAGAGAGATGGTGTTCTCTCTCACATGGGTCCATGTGTTCTGTCTCGTACCTCCATGTTGGCTCCAAACATCACACAGTGTTACAATAAAACCTATCTAACCTGGGCAGAGAGATGGTGTTCTCTCTCACATGGGCCCATGTGTTCTGTCTCGTGCCTCCATGTTGGCTCTGCCAAATATCACACAGTTCATGCGTTACAATAAGGCGTTTTAAAAAGTCATTGAGGCTACAGTATATGAGGTTCTTTGTGGTTTCTATCTAAATTACTGACAGTGCCGTTAAAATCCCCAACAAGAAATATACAATCCTCAGTGTTACATTTCTCAATGGAATTTGATAATGTCTCTAAAAAGCATACCCTCTCAACTGCCACCACTGGGGCATGTACATTTAAACACATAGTGATGTTTTCATACCTCACTAACTTTTAATAACCTCCCCTCAACTACCTCTTCAACCTCATAACACAAAGGCAAAAACTAGTTTTGAGAACAGAATAGCCACAACCCCACAGGATAGCCACAATCCCACTACACACACTCTTTTTTAACGTCTCTCGCCACATTTAAAAAAAAAAAAAATTATTAACAAATATCAACAAACAAAAGAGGAATAGTCATATGCAAACAAGCATACATACAAACTATTTACATTGGCAGGAATCCTAAACAAACAAATCATATTCATTAATAATACAACAAGTTTTAATTGCCTTTTTGTTTCTCATTTTAGTTAAAGTAGTGCCATATTGTTTAAATTCATTTATGAAGTGAAAAAAGTTAGGTTTTGAATTAGGCCATTTGCATTTGAATATGAAATTGACCTAGTATTATTAGCAGTTTAATTAAATATACTACATCTTTATCTATGTCACAATTTCTGAAATAAATCATTATATCAAAACTATTAAATAGTACAACCGGTCCTATTTTTTTGTAACACATTTCTGTATGTCAATCCAAAATCTTCTACTATAAATACGGGCAAAAAACAAATGCAAAATGGTCTCCTTCTCCATTCCACAGAAATCACATTTATAGTCAATATTCAGCTTGAATCTTTCCAAAACATGTTTCACAGGATAAATTCTATGTAACATTTAAAATGAAACTTCCTTTACCTTGTTACTGATACAATATTTGTTAGCAATTTTCCATGCTTTCCCCCATTGTATATCACCATAGATATTTGATCAAAATAAACTTGCTGAGGGAATTGTAGTATCACAAACAATATTCCTAATCTGTTTATTGCTACATTTATCGTTGATGTTAATATTGCCAATGAATATATTTTCATGTAAATCTATGTTACGTACATCAACCACAGAGGAATTTAAAAGAGATACAGTCCCCCTTGGAATCGCATCAAAAACAATTGCATATTCTTTCAGGGTTATTGGAATTTTAAACTTATCAAGAAATTCCCCATTTGAGAGTAGATATCCATCCTCATTCAGTAACTGACCAACCAAAATAATTGTATTCTAAGAACCAGTTCCGAAAAAAATATACTTCTTTTTAAATCGTATATCTCTGTTGTTCCATATAAAGTATATGTGAGGGGAAAAATTGTGTTTATACGCTAACATCCATGCTAAAATTGCCTGCTTATGGAATTTGGCCAAATTTACTGGGATTTTATCAACATAAAAATTACATCGAAGCAAAAATTCTAAACCACCAACAGAGTCAAATAAATACTTAGGGAAGACATTCCAAATACTGTTCTGGTTCTTAACATACTTCAGAATCCAATTTATTTTTAAAGTATTATTTAGAGTATTGAAATCTAAAACCTCAAGACTTCCTTGTTCTTGGGTATTAGTGAGAATATCTTTCATAGATAGTGAGGCTTGTTCCTCCAAATAAAATGATAAAGAATCTTAACTAAGTCCTTTACAATTTTAGGGGATAATTCAAGTGATAATGAGACATAAACTGATTTGGATAACCCTTCAGCTTTGGACAATAAAATCCGACCGTATAACGAAATATCTCTCAGCAACCAGAGGTTCAATTTCTTCTTTGTTTTCTCAATAATGGGGTTAAAGTTGAATTCACTCCTTTGTTTTTCATCCTTGCATATAACAAATCCAAGATAAGTAACCTTATCTTTAATTGGGATACCATATACTTCCTGTAAAACACAATCCTTGAGTGGAAATAAGACTGACTTATTGGTATTAATTGTCAAACCTGAAACTAAGGAAAAGTCTTCAATACAGGAAACCGCTTTAGAAACCTCATTCCTGTTTCTTAAAAATATGGTGGTATCATCAACCAGTTGATATAGATTAAATTCATTGCCAAGTGCTGAAACACCTTGAAAATTCCCTTTCTTGTTATGAAGAGCCATAATTTGAGTAACCAATAAAAATGTAAATGGACTAATTGGGAAGCCCTGCCTAATGCCACGGCCAATATCAAATCTTTGGGATGTCCCGTGAGCTAATTTTACAGAGCTAGTACAACCACTATATAAAGTTTGGACTGCTTTCAAAAAAAGTCACCAAACCCAAACAACGTATTGCTTTGAACATAAACTCATGTTCTACAGTGTCAAAAGCTTTCAACAAACATAAGAAAACTATCATCAAGGATGAGGTCATTATAGTCAATAATATCTAAGATCAACCTGATGTTATTACTAATGTGTCGACCATGCATAAAACCAGATTGTTCTTCATCAATTATATGATGCGAGCCTTGTTTCAACCTCTTAGCAAATAATTTCCCATCATTATTCATTATAACTTTATAACTTGACTTGTTATAACTTGACTTGTTATTGGAAGCATAAGTATTTTCAACAATGAATTGAACGTGGTTGACATCTACCAATAGTATAATCCATCTCCCTGTATTATCTGCTTCATGACTCAATATATGACCCTTAAAGTTGCCTTTTAAAATAGTGACACCTGCTGACCGATTAGTACCAAATGAAAACGAAATATCATTCCCCCATTGACACTTCCAAAACGCAGTATCTGTGGAACAGGCATGAGTCTCTTGAATGAAATAAAAGTCGTCACTCTTACCCTTACAATGCAATACAAGCTAGGCGTCAGCATGAGTTTCCCTTCCATTAACAAAAGCCTTGGCTCCCGCAAGGTACGCACTTTTCCCTTCCTTGCTCTCTCAATCATCGGCCACAGACGACTCTGAGCTTCTTTGTCAAATGCTGTCAGATCCTCCTTGAACCTCAGTTTGTTCTTCTTTAAATAGTCATTTTTCTTTGCACTCTTCCATGTCATATCCCTCGCTGTCCTGGAGATAAATCTCATGATCACTGGTCGTGGTGGCTGGTTGTTTTCCCCATCTCCCAGCCTACCCAGGCGGTGCACGACATCCAGAGAACCTGCAACAACATTGCCCTGCAAATGTCCTTCACTCTTGCTTTGATGTTCTCGTCAGATTTTTCTGCTATTCTATAAATTCGAAGACTCCATCTCCGACTATACCGGTCATTCTCGTTTTCCTTTGACTCCATTTCAGTGAGTTTCTTCTCCTGCTTTGCAACCTGAATTTTCAATGTTGCGTTCTGCTGCTTCAGAGTTTTTACTTCCTCAGCATTGAAATCAATCGCTTTCTTCAGGTTAACGATACTGAGTGTTCTTTTTCACCAAATCCATGATGTCATCTGCGCTCTCTTTGATTTTAGCCATGAGGATGCGGACAATGTTGTCCTGTAGCTGGCTCATTGATGGTTCACTTCTCAGCTTCTTTGGGAGTTGTTCCTTGGTTGGGGTATTCGGGTATGAATCACATTTACCCCCCTTTTTACACTGCAAGCATATTAGTGAGTTTCAACAATGCCTCTTTTCTCCTTGGAAGTTTCAACATCCATTATCTCAGCAACAGTTTGGTCATGTCCTGATTACATGCTACTAGTTATGAAGACGTTAGCAGGCTAACTTAACTACACACGCTGAAACTTTTCGATAGCTAGCTTGTTCGTTGGAAATCGTCAAAAATATATTTTAATGGTTTGATTAATTACAAAATTATTCAAAATAGCTACATTGTATGGTTAGATATCATTTTTTGTGAAAAAACAAACAAATTGCAACTGGAGTCAAAAACTATAAACTTTGTGAGAAAACCCCAAAATTGTTTGTCAGCTAGAAATGTTACACCCTCTCATGCCGCCATCTTGAGCGCCCCCCTCTCGCCCCATTTACGTTTACATAAGACATCCTAAAACTGCTCATGGCTGAAAAAAAATACAGAGGTAGAGACAGAAAACTCTTTATGGAGTTAAGGCTGCGACTGAACTCTTTAATTTCCTTTAGAATTCAAATCACTTGTCATTCTCATGACAACTTTCTTGAGTCTAGCGATTTCAGGGCTTGTCAAACCTCCCCATCACAACCTTTGTTGGTTCAATACACAAATCACTTTCAGGAAAAAAATCTGTTACATTATAATCCTGCATATATTTCTTTCCTTTTGTAAATTTCTGAAATTGACGTACCTTCTCAATCCCATACCTCCCTTCCACCCCATTTTTCTCGCTATTTTGTTGTGATACAGCAGATGACTCACTCTTGCTATCATCCGCAGAGGAAAACTACATCTCTACAACCTGTTGATCCTCAACTGATTTATCATCTCTACCTTCCTCTTAGAATTAGAACCTTCATCACCCCTTAAATTCTTCCTCTTAATCCTCGGTAATTTGAAAACAGCTGCTTAATTTCAAGAACTCCACTTTCATTTTCCAGCAACAACACAGCAACCCCAGTCACACTCACTGGCTGTTTCCCCTCCCTCTTTACTCTGATCCACCACAATTTCTCCTTTCCTACTTTTCCAACCACATCTTCCCACCTTCTCCCTTCCCCTGAACCCTTAGCATGTTCATCCCTTCGCAGTAGTGCAGTAGCTGTACCAGTACCAGAGCTGCTACTGGGCTCTGCGCACTCATTCTCGGGACAATAATGTACCAAATGCCCCTCACTTCCGCAACCAAAGCATTTCATTGATTCAAAAGCATAGAACACATAATTAAATCTGTCAACCTTAAAAATGAATGCTAAATTTAGTCAGTCATTATCCTTCTGTTGGATTCGAATGTTTGAACATTGAGATATTAAAGACATGATAGATCAGAGCATAGTATATTAAGGAGTGAGATCTGTAGAAAGACAGAGTGGCTGTGGAATGTGCTGGGTGGATGGGAGGAGATCAAAGGATTGCTATAGGGGAGGCGATGGACATCTGTGGACTAGGCGAAAGAGGAGGTGAGGTCAGGAGGTGAGGTCAGATCCCCTGAAGGGAGTAATAAGGGTTTAGTATCCTGTTACCCTCTTCCCATGGAACCATAAGATGTAAGGATTGGAGAGAAGGAGGAGTGTCTTAACTTCTTCGGGGTATGGGGCAGCATTTTCACTTTTGGATAAATAGTGTGCCCAATTTCAACTTCCTTTTACTCATCCCCAGAATATAAGATATGCATAGTATTAGTAGATCTGGATAGAAAACACTCTGAAGTTTCTAAAACTGTTTGAATCATGTCTGTGAGCATAACAGAACTTATGTAGCTCAATTGGTTGAGGTTACTCCTTTGTGTAATGAAGAAGTACGGCCATCGTAAATGAAGGTCACTTTAAGTAAATTGTTTGAGAGAGGTACATTACCAAAAAAGTTGCGTCAGTTTATTTTCTTTTTGTATTGAACACAGATCATCCTGTCTTCAAATTGATCGATTATTAACGTTTAAATATACCTAACGTTGTATTACAAAAGTAGTTTGAAATGTTTTGGTAAAGTTTACATGTAACTTTTGATATATTTTATAGTGACGTTGCGCAAGTTGGAAGCTGTGTTTTCTGGATGAAACGCGCCAAATAAATTGACATTTTGGATATATATCGACGGAATTAATCAAACAAAAGGACCATTTGTGATGTTTATGGGACATATTGGAGTGCCAACAAAATAATTTCGTCAAAGGTAAGGCATGAATTATATTTTTATTTCTGCGTTTTGTGTCGTGCCTGCAGTGTTGAAATATGCTACTCTCTTTGTTTACTGTTGTGCTATCATCAGATAATAGCATCTTATGCTTTCGCCGAAAAGCCTTTTTGAAATCTGACATGTTGGCTGGATTCATAACGAGTGTAGCTTTAATTTGGTATCTTACATGTGTGATTTAATGAAAGTTTGATTTTTATATCATTTTATTTGAATATGGCGCTCTGTATTTTCCCTGGCTATTGGCCAGATGGGACGCAAGCGTCCCACCTACCCCAGAGAGGTTAAGTGGGATACATATGTGTGATGGTGAGAAATGTTTGGCTGTCTGAATTACAGCTGTACAGACCCTTTGGACGGAATTAAACTTGGTCAAGCTTCTCTAGTGTCTGTGAGTTATTTACTGTGAAAAATAAGAACCTAACAGATGGCGTTGTCGGCAGGATTCACCACGATTTGTAGTCAAACCAAAGAGTCCAGATTAGTGGAGCAGAGCTGGCAACAAACAAGGTAGGCTACTTCCTATATCTGTTTCCACTCATGTTGACATCTTGGGGAGATGACAATCTTTGGCTGAACTAATTATGGGATATGGACCTGGTGAGTCTACGTTTAATTCTGTAGGCCCATTGTGTAAATGACCGGTCGTAAATATCTGGTATAGGGTAGGTTCCTTTGAGGATAGGTCCCAAGTGGAGGTTTTTCTCTGTGAGAGCCAGCAGTGACAATACAGGAAGGGTAGGTTCCATATAGGAAAGGTCCCTAGTGGAGTTTTCCTCTGCGAGAGCCAGGAGTGACAATACAGGGAGGGTAGGTTCCATAAGGATAGGTCCCTAGTGGGGGTATTTCCCTGTGAGATCTGTAAAAGGGACAAAAGTCCCAGTTGCAGTGAGTTTTTTTTAAGACGAGAGTTCTAGAAGATAGTGAGTTAACAAAAACAAAAACAAAAGATAGGATATTCAAACACTGTTTGATTTACGTGTAGTAGCAGTATCAACTCGGAGAGGTTGGTTTATGCCTATGGGGAGAGAGCGCGAATAGAGATTATGTGGGTTATCAATAATAGTGATATTTTAGGAAGTACTGGAATGGGATATAAAGTCCATATTCACCAGTAATACATTTGCAGACGCTATGGTATCGGTTCTAATACAAGGTATTAAGTGCCGTGACCAATTAATTATTATCCGGGGAGGTGTGTAGTGCTATATTAGAAAATAGTTCATAGAATCTGGGTATTATAGACGGGAGTGATGAAATCTAAAATACCCTGAACACCGTCGGGAGAGTTTAGGGAATAATAACTATTGATATGGCAACAAACGGACTCGTTTCTCCCTGTAATATAGAGATAGCGGAATTTAATAAAGCCATGGAGGAGCTGAAAGAAGCGCACGAGCATTCTACCAATTCGGCTGGAATATGGGAAAAATTTAGCAAATTAGATCAAATTGGACAACATTTTCCTACTGACGGAGATTTCAAATCAAATAAAGAATTCAGGGAGGCAATTATGACTTGGCACAAGGACATAAAACCAGAATCAAAAGCTCAAAATACCAGCATTCTATCAACAGAAAATGTATCACGATAAACCCAGAATGAGTACCAGTACGCAGCCACAGAACGACTGGGAACGGGGGTGCTTTGATAGAATTTTCACTTCTGCTTTGCTGGCAGGGTTGAACCCTGTGATCAAAACGGTAATTGCGAGGATGGTAGAATTAATTCAAGACGATGTTTTGAGAGTGGGATATAACTCCGCTCACCTCGCAGATGTGCGAGGGGTTAATTGGGCCATAGAGAAAAGCACTAACTATATTTTCAATGGCCAAGATAAGACAAAGAAACGTAGTGGAAAAGCATCAAAGCGTAGGGAGACAGAGTCCTGTTTTAGGTGTAGGGCTATTGGTCATTGGAAAAGGGAGTGTAAAGTGGGTATGGAGCCTGCTGTATTTGGAGAAAATGCTGCCAGGCAAGCGTTTGCATCATTTTCAAAAGCGCAACAACAAATCTTCCGGGAAGTAAAAGGAATGGAACTTTCACCTAGCGGTATATACTCTCTTTCACCTAGCGGTATATAGGTATAATTCCTGTGGCCAGGGATTCAATATTGCTTATTCCTTACGATGAAAAATTGGCTAAATTTGCCACAGGAAAACGTATTTTGTGTTGAAGATTCTAAGCGAAATGCCAGGAGAATGGATTCTAAAGGTAACACATTTAATTATATGGCCAAACACTCCTTGCAAACTCAGAAGGCCTTGGGGCCTTTTTTTAAATCATGAGACATTTTATGTGGTTTTATTTTGAAATAATGTACGTTTTATGTCGTCTTATTCTGGAATAGGATTCTAGAATGGATGAAAGGGTGGAGGGGTCACAAGGAATTAGTATAGGGGTTACCTAACCTAAAATGAACTGGGGTCACGAGGAATTGGTATAGGGGTTACCAAACCTAAAATGCACATTTAATTGTTTTATGTGGTGTGGTGGTTATGGAGAATCATGGGGGAAAGGAGACCAGTGAATCGTTAGACTCGGTGAAAAGATCATGTCGCCGTGTTGTGGGATTTATTGGATGGGGTCTTTTCAGTGCAGTTAAATTGGCTATGCAGGATGGAAATGTCTTGAGAGGTAGTTAAATGGTTTCCGAAGGACAGGGAAAGAAAGGGAGAGGATACATTTTAATGGTGTCGAAAGCCCTGTATACTAAAAAGTCAACCTCACTAGAATGATCAACCTCACTAGAAATTAACAGAATAGGGGGATTTAATTATAAAATGAATGAGAAACACCAGTCTCTATCCAAATTGTACCATTACTTTAGGAGATTATTATTTCCGTAGGGAGTTATAAAGAGTTGTAATTCTAAGTTGATTAGTTATTCGAATTTGTCCATTTTTGATTTATCATCTTTTTGAATCACGTGTTCGAAAGGGGAAAATTACCAGTTCCCTGAGGTCCTGATCTTTGGGGTACTTATACAGTGGTACTGTGTTCAGGCTGCATATAGAAAGGAAAATATATGTTAATAAGGGGCGACAGTTACTTCAAATGGATTGTGATATACTGTATGTATTGCTGATTTCATGTTGTGTTTTTGTTTTGATACAAATTTGACCAGATTGGGATTCTGGAGTGGGAATTCTGCGAGGGGTTAGGGTGCTAACTTCATTTTCTGGTAACTCTTCCGAGAGGTCGCCGGTAGAATAAGGGAGTATGGACTAATTTAGAAAATATTTTAGCAGTAACAGTATGTTATGCTTTTTAACATTTGTCGTAGAGATAATGTTGTTAAGAAAAGGTTAATGTCATAATTCGTCATATAGTCAATGTTTGTCTGGTGTCCTGACACATAAATGAAATGAACTAAACTGCTGTTATGATCTGTGTTTTTTTGAGGTTATCATGGAAGTTGACATCAGATCGTGTCTTAATGCATGGTAGAGCACCATCAGTGTGTGTAAACCTAAAAACCCTCCCTAACCGGCTGAAGAAAGAGCGACAAAGGCATGCAATGAGAGACAGTGACTTTTACCACTCCTATCTGAGTCCGATCCATAAACAAGGGCCGGGGTGCTGAGCGCGGTGAGAGAGAACAAGCTCAGGTGAGAGACTTGTGTACGTGGGAGAGACGGAAGTATCTACTTGGATATTAAAATCGGGACAATTATCAAGGGCCATGAAATGTGACAGGCAAAAGTTACATGAGCCGTTGAGAAAATGAACTGTAAACGATATCTGAAGAAGACACGCTAGAATGATAAGTGTCGGGTGAAGGAAAGGGGGGTGGTGGTATACAACCTGCTAATTATTTAGACTAAGAATGCATTGAGATACTGATCTTTTATTACCAGGCCACTCGTGACAGGAAAACAGGGACAAAGGGGGGCTGTAATGAGAAGAGTTATTACCAGCAATAAAAGGTTGTTTATAAATATATGTTCTAACAGGGATGATGTGTGCTAAATTGATAAGCTGAAATTTGAGTCCGAGACTCAAAGTAAGCACTGAGGTCAGTCATTCTACATTTTGGTTGGATAATTTATCAAATGTTTTATTTGTGATTGGGATACAGCGAGAGAGAATTGCTACAGAACGATGAGGGGTGGGGGCGCTGCTAAAATGTATTTGGCCGAGAGAGTCTCCAGAAACCTTTTCTCTAAGTGTCATCCTGAAGGGAGGTGGTTTGTGTTATGGGTTAGATGTAATGATAGAGTATAGTGTGTTATGGGTTAGATGTAATGATAGAGTATAGTGTGTTATGGGTTAGATGTAGTGATAGAGGAGTATAGTGTGTTATGTGTTAGATGTAGTGATAGAGTATAGTGTGTTATGGGTTAGATGTAGTGATAGAGTATAGTGTGTTATGGGTTAGATGTAATGATAGAGTATAGTGTGTTATGGGTTAGATGTAATGATAGAGTATAGTGTGTTATGGGTTAGATGTAGTGATAGAGTATAGTGTGTTATGGGTTAGATGTAATGATAGAGTATAGTGTGTTATGGGTTAGATGTAATGATAGAGTATAGTGTGTTATGGGTTAGATGTAGTGATAGAGGAGTATAGTGTGTTATGGGTTAGATGTAGTGATAGAGGAGTATAGTGTGTTATGGGTTAGATGTAGTGATAGAGGAGTATAGTGTGTTATGGGTTAGATGTAATGATAGAGGAGTATAGTGTGTTATGGGTTAGATGTAGTGATAGAGGAGTATAGTGTGTTATGGGTTAGATGTAATGATAGAGTATAGTGTGTTATGGGTTAGATGTAATGATAGAGTATAGTGTGTTATGGGTTAGATGTAATGATAGAGGAGTATAGTGTGTTATGGGTTAGATGTAATGATAGAGGAGAATAGTGTGTTATGGGTTAGATGTTATGATAGAGGAGTATAGTGTGTTATGGGTTAGATGTAATGATAGAGGAGTATAGTGTGTTATGGGTTAGATGTAATGATAGAGGAGAATAGTGTGTTATGGGTTAGATGTAGTGATAGAGGAGTATAGTGTGTTATGGGTTAGATGTTATGATAGAGGAGTATAGTGTGTTATTGGTTAGATGTAATGATAGAGGAGTATCATGTGTTATGGGTTAGATGTAGTGATAGAGTATAGTGTGTTATGGGTTAGATGTAATGATAGAGTATAGTGTGTTATGGGTTAGATGTTATGATAGAGTATAGTGTGTTATGGGTTAGATGTAATGATAGAGGAGTATCATGTGTTATGGGTTAGATGTAGTGATAGAGGAGTATAGTGTGTTATGGGTTAGATGTAGTGATAGAGGAGTATAGTGTGTTATGGGTTAGATGTAGTGATAGAGGAGTATAGTGTGTTATGGGTTAGATGTAGTGATAGAGGAGTATAGTGTGTTATGGGTTAGATGTAGTGATAGAGTATAGTGTGTTATGGGTTAGATGTAATGATAGAGGAGTATCATGTGTTATGGGTTAGATGTAGTGATAGAGGAGTATAGTGTGTTATGGGTTAGATGTAGTGATAGAGGAGTATAGTGTGTTATGGGTTAGATGTAATGATAGAGTATAGTGTGTTATGGGTTAGATGTAATGATAGAGGAGTATCATGTGTTATGGGTTAGATGTAATGATAGAGTATAGTGTGTTATGGGTTAGATGTAATGATAGAGGAGTATAGTGTGTTATGGGTTAGTGTTAGAGGAGTATAGTGTGTTATGGGTTAGATGTAATGATAGAGGAGTATAGTGTGTTATGGGTTAGATGTAATGATAGAGTATAGCGTGTTATGGGTTAGATGTAATGATAGAGGAGTATAGTGTGTTATGGGTTAGATGTAATGATAGAGGAGTATAGTGTGTTATGGGTTAGATGTAATGATAGAGGAGTATAGTGTGTTATGGGTTAGATGTAATGATAGAGTATAGCGTGTTATGGGTTAGATGTAATGATAGAGTATAGTGTGTTATTGGTTAGATGTAATGATAGAGGAGTATAGCGTGTTATGGGTTAGATGTAGTGATAGAGGAGTATAGTGTGTTATGGGTTAGATGTAATGATAGAGGAGTATAGTGTGTTATGGGTTAGATGTAGTGATAGAGGAGTATAGTGTGTTATGGGTTAGATGTAATGATAGAGGAGTATAGCGTGTTATGGGTTAGATGTAATGATAGAGTATAGTGTGTTATGGGTTAGATGTAATGATAGAGTATAGTGTGTTATGGGTTAGATGTAATGATAGAGTATAGCGTGTTATGGGTTAGATGTAATGATAGAGTATAGTGTGTTATGGGTTAGATGTAATGATAGAGTATAGTGTGTTATGGGTTAGATGTAATGATAGAGTATAGTGTGTTATGGGTTAGATGTAGTGATAGAGGAGTATAGTGTGTTATGGGTTAGATGTAATGATAGAGTATAGTGTGTTATTGGTTAGATGTAATGATAGAGGAGTATCATGTGTTATGGGTTAGATGTAATGATAGAGTATAGTGTGTTATGGGTTAGATGTAATGATAGAGTATAGTGTGTTATGGGTTAGATGTAATGATAGAGGAGTATAGTGTGTTATGGGTTAGATGTAGTGATAGAGTATAGTGTGTTATGGGTTAGATGTAATGATAGAGTATAGCGTGTTATGGGTTAGATGTAATGATAGAGTATAGTGTGTTATGGGTTAGATGTAATGATAGAGTATAGCGTGTTATGGGTTAGATGTAATGATAGAGTATAGTGTGTTATTGGTTAGATGTAATGATAGAGTATAGCGTGTTATGGGTTAGATGTAATGATAGAGTATAGTGTGTTATGGGTTAGATGTAATGATAGAGTATAGTGTGTTATGGGTTAGATGTAATGATAGAGTATAGTGTGTTATGGGTTAGATGTAATGATAGAGTATAGTGTGTTATGGGTTAGATGTAATGATAGAGTATAGTGTGTTATGGGTTAGATGTAATGATAGAGTATAGTGTGTTATTGGTTAGATGTAATGATAGAGTATAGTGTGTTATGGGTTAGATGTAATGATAGAGTATAGTGTGTTATGGGTTAGATGTAATGATAGAGTATAGTGTGTTATGGGTTAGATGTAATGATAGAGTATAGTGTGTTATGGGTTAGATGTAATGATAGAGTATAGTGTGTTATGGGTTAGATGTAATGATAGAGTATAGTGTGTTATGGGTTAGATGTAATGATAGAGTATAGTGTGTTATGGGTTAGATGTAATGATAGAGTATAGTGTGTTATGGGTTAGATGTAATGATAGAGTATAGTGTGTTATGGGTTAGATGTAATGATAGAGTATAGTGTGTTATGGGTTAGATGTAGTGATAGAGTATAGTGTGTTATGGGTTAGATGTAGTGATAGAGTATAGTGTGTTATGGGTTAGATGTAATGATAGAGGAGTATCATGTGTTATGGGTTAGATGTAGTGATAGAGGAGTATAGTGTGTTATGGGTTAGATGTAGTGATAGAGGAGTATAGTGTGTTATGGGTTAGATGTAGTGATAGAGTATAGTGTGTTATGGGTTAGATGTAGTGATAGAGGAGTATAGTGTGTTATGGGTTAGATGTAGTGATAGAGTATAGTGTGTTATGGGTTAGATGTAATGATAGAGGAGTATCATGTGTTATGGGTTAGATGTAGTGATAGAGGAGTATAGTGTGTTATGGGTTAGATGTAGTGATAGAGGAGTATAGTGTGTTATGGGTTAGATGTAATGATAGAGTATAGTGTGTTATGGGTTAGATGTAATGATAGAGGAGTATCATGTGTTATGGGTTAGATGTAATGATAGAGTATATTGTGTTATGGGTTAGATGTAATGATAGAGGAGTATAGTGTGTTATGGGTTAGATGTAATGATAGAGGAGTATAGTGTGTTATGGGTTAGATGTAATGATAGAGGAGTATAGTGTGTTATGGGTTAGATGTAATGATAGAGTATAGCGTGTTATGGGTTAGATGTAATGATAGAGGAGTATAGTGTGTTATGGGTTAGATGTAATGATAGAGTATAGCGTGTTATGGGTTAGATGTAATGATAGAGTATAGTGTGTTATGGGTTAGATGTAATGATAGAGTATAGCGTGTTATGGGTTAGATGTAATGATAGAGTATAGTGTGTTATTGGTTAGATGTAATGATAGAGGAGTATAGCGTGTTATGGGTTAGATGTAGTGATAGAGGAGTATAGTGTGTTATGGGTTAGATGTAATGATAGAGGAGTATAGTGTGTTATGGGTTAGATGTAGTGATAGAGGAGTATAGTGTGTTATGGGTTAGATGTAATGATAGAGGAGTATAGCGTGTTATGGGTTAGATGTAATGATAGAGTATAGTGTGTTATGGGTTAGATGTAATGATAGAGTATAGTGTGTTATGGGTTAGATGTAATGATAGAGTATAGCGTGTTATGGGTTAGATGTAATGATAGAGTATAGTGTGTTATGGGTTAGATGTAATGATAGAGTATAGTGTGTTATGGGTTAGATGTAATGATAGAGTATAGTGTGTTATGGGTTAGATGTAGTGATAGAGGAGTATAGTGTGTTATGGGTTAGATGTAATGATAGAGTATAGTGTGTTATTGGTTAGATGTAATGATAGAGGAGTATCATGTGTTATGGGTTAGATGTAATGATAGAGTATAGTGTGTTATGGG
This sequence comes from Salvelinus alpinus, assembly GCF_045679555.1. Lineage (NCBI taxonomy): Eukaryota > Metazoa > Chordata > Actinopteri > Salmoniformes > Salmonidae > Salvelinus > Salvelinus alpinus. The sequence continues at coordinate 31,958,782 of NC_092107.1, forward strand.
TTAGATGTAATGATAGAGTATAGTGTGTTATGGGTTAGATGTAATGATAGAGGAGTATAGTGTGTTATGGGTTAGATGTAGTGATAGAGTATAGTGTGTTATGGGTTAGATGTAATGATAGAGTATAGCGTGTTATGGGTTAGATGTAATGATAGAGTATAGTGTGTTATGGGTTAGATGTAATGATAGAGTATAGCGTGTTATGGGTTAGATGTAATGATAGAGTATAGTGTGTTATGGGTTAGATGTAATGATAGAGTATAGTGTGTTATGGGTTAGATGTAATGATAGAGTATAGTGTGTTATGGGTTAGATGTAATGATAGAGTATAGTGTGTTATGGGTTAGATGTAATGATAGAGTATAGTGTGTTATGGGTTAGATGTAATGATAGAGTATAGTGTGTTATGGGTTAGATGTAATGATAGAGTATAGTGTGTTATGGGTTAGATGTAATGATAGAGTATAGTGTGTTATGGGTTAGATGTAATGATAGAGTATAGTGTGTTATGGGTTAGATGTAATGATAGAGTATAGTGTGTTATGGGTTAGATGTAATGATAGAGTATAGTGTGTTATGGGTTAGATGTAATGATAGAGTATAGTGTGTTATGGGTTAGATGTAATGATAGAGTATAGTGTGTTATGGGTTAGATGTAATGATAGAGTATAGTGTGTTATGGGTTAGATGTAATGATAGAGTATAGTGTGTTATGGGTTAGATGTAATGATAGAGTATAGTGTGTTATGGGTTAGATGTAATGATAGAGTATAGTGTGTTATGGGTTAGATGTAATGATAGAGTATAGTGTGTTATGGGTTAGATGTAGTGATAGAGTATAGTGTGTTATGGGTTAGATGTAGTGATAGAGTATAGTGTGTTATGGGTTAGATGTAATGATAGAGTATAGTGTGTTATGGGTTAGATGTAATGATAGAGTATAGTGTGTTATGGGTTAGATGTAGTGATAGAGTATAGTGTGTTATGGGTTAGATGTAATGATAGAGTATAGTGTGTTATGGGTTAGATGTAATGATAGAGTATAGTGTGTTATGGGTTAGATGTAGTGATAGAGTATAGTGTGTTATGGGTTAGATGTAGTGATAGAGTATAGTGTGTTATGGGTTAGATGTAGTGATAGAGTATAGTGTGTTATGGGTTAGATGTAATGATAGAGTATAGTGTGTTATGGGTTAGATGTAATGATAGAGTATAGTGTGTTATTGGTTAGATGTAATGATAGAGTATAGTGTGTTATTGGTTAGATGTAATGATAGAGGAGTATAGTGTGTTATGGGTTAGATGTAATGATAGAGTATAGCGTGTTATGGGTTAGATGTAGTGATAGAGTATAGTGTGTTATGGGTTAGATGTAGTGATAGAGGAGTATAGTGTGTTATGGGTTAGATGTAATGATAGAGTATAGTGTGTTATTGGTTAGATGTAATGATAGAGTATAGTGTGTTATGGGTTAGATGTAATGATAGAGTATAGTGTGTTATGGGTTAGATGTAATGATAGAGTATAGTGTGTTATGGGTTAGATGTAATGATAGAGTATAGTGTGTTATGGGTTAGATGTAATGATAGAGTATAGTGTGTTATGGGTTAGATGTAATGATAGAGTATAGTGTGTTATTGGTTAGATGTAATGATAGAGTATAGTGTGTTATTGGTTAGATGTAATGATAGAGTATAGTGTGTTATGGGTTAGATGTAGTGATAGAGTATAGTGTGTTATGGGTTAGATGTAGTGATAGAGTATAGTGTGTTATGGGTTAGATGTAATGATAGAGTATAGTGTGTTATGGGTTAGATGTAGTGATAGAGTATAGTGTGTTATGGGTTAGATGTAGTGATAGAGTATAGTGTGTTATTGGTTAGATGTAATGATAGAGTATAGTGTGTTATGGGTTAGATGTAGTGATAGAGTATAGTGTGTTATGGGTTAGATGTAGTGATAGAGTATAGTGTGTTATGGGTTAGATGTAGTGATAGAGTATAGTGTGTTATGGGTTAGATGTAATGATAGAGTATAGTGTGTTATGGGTTAGATGTAATGATAGAGTATAGTGTGTTATTGGTTAGATGTAATGATAGAGTATAGTGTGTTATTGGTTAGATGTAATGATAGAGGAGTATAGTGTGTTATGGGTTAGATGTAATGATAGAGTATAGTGTGTTATGGGTTAGATGTAATGATAGAGTATAGTGTGTTATGGGTTAGATGTAGTGATAGAGGAGTATAGTGTGTTATGGGTTAGATGTAATGATAGAGTATAGTGTGTTATTGGTTAGATGTAATGATAGAGTATAGTGTGTTATGGGTTAGATGTAATGATAGAGTATAGTGTGTTATGGGTTAGATGTAATGATAGAGTATAGTGTGTTATGGGTTAGATGTAATGATAGAGTATAGTGTGTTATGGGTTAGATGTAATGATAGAGTATAGTGTGTTATGGGTTAGATGTAATGATAGAGTATAGTGTGTTATGGGTTAGATGTAATGATAGAGTATAGTGTGTTATGGGTTAGATGTAATGATAGAGTATAGTGTGTTATGGGTTAGATGTAATGATAGAGTATAGTGTGTTATGGGTTAGATGTAATGATAGAGTATAGTGTGTTATGGGTTAGATGTAGTGATAGAGTATAGTGTGTTATGGGTTAGATGTAGTGATAGAGTATAGTGTGTTATGGGTTAGATGTAATGATAGAGTATAGTGTGTTATGGGTTAGATGTAATGATAGAGTATAGTGTGTTATGGGTTAGATGTAGTGATAGAGTATAGTGTGTTATGGGTTAGATGTAATGATAGAGTATAGTGTGTTATGGGTTAGATGTAATGATAGAGTATAGTGTGTTATGGGTTAGATGTAGTGATAGAGTATAGTGTGTTATGGGTTAGATGTAGTGATAGAGTATAGTGTGTTATGGGTTAGATGTAGTGATAGAGTATAGTGTGTTATGGGTTAGATGTAATGATAGAGTATAGTGTGTTATGGGTTAGATGTAATGATAGAGTATAGTGTGTTATTGGTTAGATGTAATGATAGAGTATAGTGTGTTATTGGTTAGATGTAATGATAGAGGAGTATAGTGTGTTATGGGTTAGATGTAATGATAGAGTATAGCGTGTTATGGGTTAGATGTAGTGATAGAGTATAGTGTGTTATGGGTTAGATGTAGTGATAGAGGAGTATAGTGTGTTATGGGTTAGATGTAATGATAGAGTATAGTGTGTTATTGGTTAGATGTAATGATAGAGTATAGTGTGTTATGGGTTAGATGTAATGATAGAGTATAGTGTGTTATGGGTTAGATGTAATGATAGAGTATAGTGTGTTATGGGTTAGATGTAATGATAGAGTATAGTGTGTTATGGGTTAGATGTAATGATAGAGTATAGTGTGTTATGGGTTAGATGTAATGATAGAGTATAGTGTGTTATTGGTTAGATGTAATGATAGAGTATAGTGTGTTATTGGTTAGATGTAATGATAGAGTATAGTGTGTTATGGGTTAGATGTAGTGATAGAGTATAGTGTGTTATGGGTTAGATGTAGTGATAGAGTATAGTGTGTTATGGGTTAGATGTAATGATAGAGTATAGTGTGTTATGGGTTAGATGTAGTGATAGAGTATAGTGTGTTATGGGTTAGATGTAGTGATAGAGTATAGTGTGTTATTGGTTAGATGTAATGATAGAGTATAGTGTGTTATGGGTTAGATGTAGTGATAGAGTATAGTGTGTTATGGGTTAGATGTAGTGATAGAGTATAGTGTGTTATGGGTTAGATGTAGTGATAGAGTATAGTGTGTTATGGGTTAGATGTAATGATAGAGTATAGTGTGTTATGGGTTAGATGTAATGATAGAGTATAGTGTGTTATGGGTTAGATGTAATGATAGAGTATAGTGTGTTATTGGTTAGATGTAATGATAGAGGAGTATAGTGTGTTATGGGTTAGATGTAATGATAGAGTATAGCGTGTTATGGGTTAGATGTAGTGATAGAGTATAGTGTGTTATGGGTTAGATGTAGTGATAGAGGAGTATAGTGTGTTATGGGTTAGATGTAATGATAGAGTATAGTGTGTTATTGGTTAGATGTAATGATAGAGTATAGTGTGTTATGGGTTAGATGTAATGATAGAGTATAGTGTGTTATGGGTTAGATGTAATGATAGAGTATAGTGTGTTATGGGTTAGATGTAATGATAGAGTATAGTGTGTTATGGGTTAGATGTAATGATAGAGTATAGTGTGTTATGGGTTAGATGTAATGATAGAGGAGTATCATGTGTTATGGGTTAGATGTAATGATAGAGTATATTGTGTTATGGGTTAGATGTAATGATAGAGGAGTATAGTGTGTTATGGGTTAGATGTAATGATAGAGGAGTATAGTGTGTTATGGGTTAGATGTAATGATAGAGGAGTATAGTGTGTTATGGGTTAGATGTAATGATAGAGTATAGCGTGTTATGGGTTAGATGTAATGATAGAGGAGTATAGTGTGTTATGGGTTAGATGTAATGATAGAGTATAGCGTGTTATGGGTTAGATGTAATGATAGAGTATAGTGTGTTATGGGTTAGATGTAATGATAGAGTATAGCGTGTTATGGGTTAGATGTAATGATAGAGTATAGTGTGTTATTGGTTAGATGTAATGATAGAGGAGTATAGCGTGTTATGGGTTAGATGTAGTGATAGAGTATAGTGTGTTATGGGTTAGATGTAATGATAGAGTATAGTGTGTTATGGGTTAGATGTAGTGATAGAGTATAGTGTGTTATGGGTTAGATGTAGTGATAGAGTATAGTGTGTTATTGGTTAGATGTAATGATAGAGTATAGTGTGTTATGGGTTAGATGTAGTGATAGAGTATAGTGTGTTATGGGTTAGATGTAGTGATAGAGTATAGTGTGTTATGGGTTAGATGTAGTGATAGAGTATAGTGTGTTATGGGTTAGATGTAATGATAGAGTATAGTGTGTTATGGGTTAGATGTAATGATAGAGTATAGTGTGTTATGGGTTAGATGTAATGATAGAGTATAGTGTGTTATTGGTTAGATGTAATGATAGAGGAGTATAGTGTGTTATGGGTTAGATGTAATGATAGAGTATAGCGTGTTATGGGTTAGATGTAGTGATAGAGTATAGTGTGTTATGGGTTAGATGTAGTGATAGAGGAGTATAGTGTGTTATGGGTTAGATGTAATGATAGAGTATAGTGTGTTATTGGTTAGATGTAATGATAGAGTATAGTGTGTTATGGGTTAGATGTAATGATAGAGTATAGTGTGTTATGGGTTAGATGTAATGATAGAGTATAGTGTGTTATGGGTTAGATGTAATGATAGAGTATAGTGTGTTATGGGTTAGATGTAATGATAGAGTATAGTGTGTTATGGGTTAGATGTAATGATAGAGTATAGTGTGTTATGGGTTAGATGTAATGATAGAGTATAGTGTGTTATGGGTTAGATGTAATGATAGAGTATAGTGTGTTATGGGTTAGATGTAATGATAGAGTATAGTGTGTTATGGGTTAGATGTAATGATAGAGTATAGTGTGTTATGGGTTAGATGTAGTGATAGAGTATAGTGTGTTATGGGTTAGATGTAGTGATAGAGTATAGTGTGTTATGGGTTAGATGTAATGATATAGTATAGTGTGTTATGGGTTAGATGTAATGATAGAGTATAGTGTGTTATGGGTTAGATGTAGTGATAGAGTATAGTGTGTTATGGGTTAGATGTAATGATAGAGTATAGTGTGTTATGGGTTAGATGTAATGATAGAGTATAGTGTGTTATGGGTTAGATGTAGTGATAGAGTATAGTGTGTTATGGGTTAGATGTAGTGATAGAGTATAGTGTGTTATGGGTTAGATGTAGTGATAGAGTATAGTGTGTTATGGGTTAGATGTAATGATAGAGTATAGTGTGTTATGGGTTAGATGTAATGATAGAGTATAGTGTGTTATTGGTTAGATGTAATGATAGAGTATAGTGTGTTATTGGTTAGATGTAATGATAGAGGAGTATAGTGTGTTATGGGTTAGATGTAATGATAGAGTATAGCGTGTTATGGGTTAGATGTAGTGATAGAGTATAGTGTGTTATGGGTTAGATGTAGTGATAGAGGAGTATAGTGTGTTATGGGTTAGATGTAATGATAGAGTATAGTGTGTTATTGGTTAGATGTAATGATAGAGTATAGTGTGTTATGGGTTAGATGTAATGATAGAGTATAGTGTGTTATGGGTTAGATGTAATGATAGAGTATAGTGTGTTATGGGTTAGATGTAATGATAGAGTATAGTGTGTTATGGGTTAGATGTAATGATAGAGTATAGTGTGTTATGGGTTAGATGTAATGATAGAGTATAGTGTGTTATTGGTTAGATGTAATGATAGAGTATAGTGTGTTATTGGTTAGATGTAATGATAGAGTATAGTGTGTTATGGGTTAGATGTAGTGATAGAGTATAGTGTGTTATGGGTTAGATGTAGTGATAGAGTATAGTGTGTTATGGGTTAGATGTAATGATAGAGTATAGTGTGTTATGGGTTAGATGTAGTGATAGAGTATAGTGTGTTATGGGTTAGATGTAGTGATAGAGTATAGTGTGTTATTGGTTAGATGTAATGATAGAGTATAGTGTGTTATGGGTTAGATGTAGTGATAGAGTATAGTGTGTTATGGGTTAGATGTAGTGATAGAGTATAGTGTGTTATGGGTTAGATGTAGTGATAGAGTATAGTGTGTTATGGGTTAGATGTAATGATAGAGTATAGTGTGTTATGGGTTAGATGTAATGATAGAGTATAGTGTGTTATGGGTTAGATGTAATGATAGAGTATAGTGTGTTATTGGTTAGATGTAATGATAGAGGAGTATAGTGTGTTATGGGTTAGATGTAATGATAGAGTATAGCGTGTTATGGGTTAGATGTAGTGATAGAGTATAGTGTGTTATGGGTTAGATGTAGTGATAGAGGAGTATAGTGTGTTATGGGTTAGATGTAATGATAGAGTATAGTGTGTTATTGGTTAGATGTAATGATAGAGTATAGTGTGTTATGGGTTAGATGTAATGATAGAGTATAGTGTGTTATGGGTTAGATGTAATGATAGAGTATAGTGTGTTATGGGTTAGATGTAATGATAGAGTATAGTGTGTTATGGGTTAGATGTAATGATAGAGTATAGTGTGTTATGGGTTAGATGTAATGATAGAGGAGTATCATGTGTTATGGGTTAGATGTAATGATAGAGTATATTGTGTTATGGGTTAGATGTAATGATAGAGGAGTATAGTGTGTTATGGGTTAGATGTAATGATAGAGGAGTATAGTGTGTTATGGGTTAGATGTAATGATAGAGGAGTATAGTGTGTTATGGGTTAGATGTAATGATAGAGTATAGCGTGTTATGGGTTAGATGTAATGATAGAGGAGTATAGTGTGTTATGGGTTAGATGTAATGATAGAGTATAGCGTGTTATGGGTTAGATGTAATGATAGAGTATAGTGTGTTATGGGTTAGATGTAATGATAGAGTATAGCGTGTTATGGGTTAGATGTAATGATAGAGTATAGTGTGTTATTGGTTAGATGTAATGATAGAGGAGTATAGCGTGTTATGGGTTAGATGTAGTGATAGAGGAGTATAGTGTGTTATGGGTTAGATGTAATGATAGAGGAGTATAGTGTGTTATGGGTTAGATGTAGTGATAGAGGAGTATAGTGTGTTATGGGTTAGATGTAATGATAGAGGAGTATAGCGTGTTATGGGTTAGATGTAATGATAGAGTATAGTGTGTTATGGGTTAGATGTAATGATAGAGTATAGTGTGTTATGGGTTAGATGTAATGATAGAGTATAGCGTGTTATGGGTTAGATGTAATGATAGAGTATAGTGTGTTATGGGTTAGATGTAATGATAGAGTATAGTGTGTTATGGGTTAGATGTAATGATAGAGTATAGTGTGTTATGGGTTAGATGTAGTGATAGAGGAGTATAGTGTGTTATGGGTTAGATGTAATGATAGAGTATAGTGTGTTATTGGTTAGATGTAATGATAGAGGAGTATCATGTGTTATGGGTTAGATGTAATGATAGAGTATAGTGTGTTATGGGTTAGATGTAATGATAGAGTATAGTGTGTTATGGGTTAGATGTAATGATAGAGGAGTATAGTGTGTTATGGGTTAGATGTAGTGATAGAGTATAGTGTGTTATGGGTTAGATGTAATGATAGAGTATAGCGTGTTATGGGTTAGATGTAATGATAGAGTATAGTGTGTTATGGGTTAGATGTAATGATAGAGTATAGCGTGTTATGGGTTAGATGTAATGATAGAGTATAGTGTGTTATTGGTTAGATGTAATGATAGAGTATAGCGTGTTATGGGTTAGATGTAATGATAGAGTATAGTGTGTTATGGGTTAGATGTAATGATAGAGTATAGTGTGTTATGGGTTAGATGTAATGATAGAGTATAGTGTGTTATGGGTTAGATGTAATGATAGAGTATAGTGTGTTATGGGTTAGATGTAATGATAGAGTATAGTGTGTTATGGGTTAGATGTAATGATAGAGTATAGTGTGTTATTGGTTAGATGTAATGATAGAGTATAGTGTGTTATGGGTTAGATGTAATGATAGAGTATAGTGTGTTATGGGTTAGATGTAATGATAGAGTATAGTGTGTTATGGGTTAGATGTAATGATAGAGTATAGTGTGTTATGGGTTAGATGTAATGATAGAGTATAGTGTGTTATGGGTTAGATGTAATGATAGAGTATAGTGTGTTATGGGTTAGATGTAATGATAGAGTATAGTGTGTTATGGGTTAGATGTAATGATAGAGTATAGTGTGTTATGGGTTAGATGTAATGATAGAGTATAGTGTGTTATGGGTTAGATGTAATGATAGAGTATAGTGTGTTATGGGTTAGATGTAGTGATAGAGTATAGTGTGTTATGGGTTAGATGTAGTGATAGAGTATAGTGTGTTATGGGTTAGATGTAATGATATAGTATAGTGTGTTATGGGTTAGATGTAATGATAGAGTATAGTGTGTTATGGGTTAGATGTAGTGATAGAGTATAGTGTGTTATGGGTTAGATGTAATGATAGAGTATAGTGTGTTATGGGTTAGATGTAATGATAGAGTATAGTGTGTTATGGGTTAGATGTAGTGATAGAGTATAGTGTGTTATGGGTTAGATGTAGTGATAGAGTATAGTGTGTTATGGGTTAGATGTAGTGATAGAGTATAGTGTGTTATGGGTTAGATGTAATGATAGAGTATAGTGTGTTATGGGTTAGATGTAATGATAGAGTATAGTGTGTTATTGGTTAGATGTAATGATAGAGTATAGTGTGTTATTGGTTAGATGTAATGATAGAGGAGTATAGTGTGTTATGGGTTAGATGTAATGATAGAGTATAGCGTGTTATGGGTTAGATGTAGTGATAGAGTATAGTGTGTTATGGGTTAGATGTAGTGATAGAGGAGTATAGTGTGTTATGGGTTAGATGTAATGATAGAGTATAGTGTGTTATTGGTTAGATGTAATGATAGAGTATAGTGTGTTATGGGTTAGATGTAATGATAGAGTATAGTGTGTTATGGGTTAGATGTAATGATAGAGTATAGTGTGTTATGGGTTAGATGTAATGATAGAGTATAGTGTGTTATGGGTTAGATGTAATGATAGAGTATAGTGTGTTATGGGTTAGATGTAATGATAGAGTATAGTGTGTTATTGGTTAGATGTAATGATAGAGTATAGTGTGTTATTGGTTAGATGTAATGATAGAGTATAGTGTGTTATGGGTTAGATGTAGTGATAGAGTATAGTGTGTTATGGGTTAGATGTAGTGATAGAGTATAGTGTGTTATGGGTTAGATGTAATGATAGAGTATAGTGTGTTATGGGTTAGATGTAGTGATAGAGTATAGTGTGTTATGGGTTAGATGTAGTGATAGAGTATAGTGTGTTATTGGTTAGATGTAATGATAGAGTATAGTGTGTTATGGGTTAGATGTAGTGATAGAGTATAGTGTGTTATGGGTTAGATGTAGTGATAGAGTATAGTGTGTTATGGGTTAGATGTAGTGATAGAGTATAGTGTGTTATGGGTTAGATGTAATGATAGAGTATAGTGTGTTATGGGTTAGATGTAATGATAGAGTATAGTGTGTTATGGGTTAGATGTAATGATAGAGTATAGTGTGTTATTGGTTAGATGTAATGATAGAGGAGTATAGTGTGTTATGGGTTAGATGTAATGATAGAGTATAGCGTGTTATGGGTTAGATGTAGTGATAGAGTATAGTGTGTTATGGGTTAGATGTAGTGATAGAGGAGTATAGTGTGTTATGGGTTAGATGTAATGATAGAGTATAGTGTGTTATTGGTTAGATGTAATGATAGAGTATAGTGTGTTATGGGTTAGATGTAATGATAGAGTATAGTGTGTTATGGGTTAGATGTAATGATAGAGTATAGTGTGTTATGGGTTAGATGTAATGATAGAGTATAGTGTGTTATGGGTTAGATGTAATGATAGAGTATAGTGTGTTATGGGTTAGATGTAATGATAGAGTATAGTGTGTTATTGGTTAGATGTAATGATAGAGTATAGTGTGTTATTGGTTAGATGTAATGATAGAGTATAGTGTGTTATGGGTTAGATGTAGTGATAGAGTATAGTGTGTTATGGGTTAGATGTAGTGATAGAGTATAGTGTGTTATGGGTTAGATGTAATGATAGAGTATAGTGTGTTATGGGTTAGATGTAGTGATAGAGTATAGTGTGTTATGGGTTAGATGTAGTGATAGAGTATAGTGTGTTATTGGTTAGATGTAATGATAGAGTATAGTGTGTTATGGGTTAGATGTAGTGATAGAGTATAGTGTGTTATGGGTTAGATGTAATGATAGAGTATAGTGTGTTATTGGTTAGATGTAATGATAGAGTATAGTGTGTTATGGGTTAGATGTAATGATAGAGTATAGTGTGTTATGGGTTAGATGTAATGATAGAGTATAGTGTGGTATGGGTTAGATGTAATGATAGAGTATAGTGTGTTATGGGTTAGATGTAATGATAGAGTATAGTGTGTTATGGGTTAGATGTAATGATAGAGTATAGTGTGTTATGGGTTAGATGTAATGATAGAGTATAGTGTGTTATGGGTTAGATGTAATGATAGAGTATAGTGTGTTATGGGTTAGATGTAATGATAGAGTATAGTGTGTTATTGGTTAGATGTAATGATAGAGTATAGTGTGTTATTGGTTAGATGTAATGATAGAGTATAGTGTGTTATGGGTTAGATGTAATGATAGAGTATAGTGTGTTATGGGTTAGATGTAGTGATAGAGTATAGTGTGTTATTGGTTAGATGTAATGATAGAGTATAGTGTGTTATGGGTTAGATGTAGTGATAGAGTATAGTGTGTTATGGGTTAGATGTAATGATAGAGTATAGTGTGTTATTGGTTAGATGTAATGATAGAGTATAGTGTGTTATGGGTTAGATGTAATGATAGAGTATAGTGTGTTATGGGTTAGATGTAATGATAGAGTATAGTGTGTTATGGGTTAGATGTAATGATAGAGTATAGTGTGTTATGGGTTAGATGTAATGATAGAGTATAGTGTGTTATGGGTTAGATGTAATGATAGAGTATAGTGTGTTATGGGTTAGATGTAATGATAGAGTATAGTGTGTTCTGGGTTAGATGTAATGATAGAGTATAGTGTGTTATGGGTTAGATGTAATGATAGAGTATAGTGTGTTATTGGTTAGATGTAATGATAGAGTATAGTGTGTTATTGGTTAGATGTAATGATAGAGTATAGTGTGTTATGGGTTAGATGTAGTGATAGAGGAGTATAGTGTGTTATGGGTTAGATGTAATGATAGAGTATAGTGTGTTATGGGTTAGATGTAATGATAGAGTATAGTGTGTTATTGGTTAGATGTAATGATAGAGTATAGTGTGTTATGGGTTAGATGTAATGATAGAGTATAGTGTGTTATGGGTTAGATGTAATGATAGAGTATAGTGTGTTATGGGTTAGATGTAATGATAGAGTATAGTGTGTTATGGGTTAGATGTAATGATAGAGGAGTATAGTGTGTTATGGGTTAGATGTAATGATAGAGTATAGTGTGTTATGGGTTAGATGTAGTGATAGAGTATAGTGTGTTATGGGTTAGATGTAATGATAGAGTATAGTGTGTTATGGGTTAGATGTAGTGATAGAGTATAGTGTGTTATGGGTTAGATGTAATGATAGAGTATAGTGTGTTATGGGTTAGATGTAATGATAGAGTATAGTGTGTTATGGGTTAGATGTAATGATAGAGTATAGTGTGTTATTGGTTAGATGTAATGATAGAGTATAGTGTGTTATGGGTTAGATGTAGTGATAGAGTATAGTGTGTTATGGGTTAGATGTAATGATAGAGTATAGTGTGTTATGGGTTAGATGTAATGATAGAGTATAGTGTGTTATGGGTTAGATGTAATGATAGAGTATAGTGTGTTATGGGTTAGATGTAATGATAGAGTATAGTGTGTTATGGGTTAGATGTAGTGATAGAGTATAGTGTGTTATGGGTTAGATGTAATGATAGAGTATAGTGTGTTATGGGTTAGATGTAATGATAGAGTATAGTGTGTTATTGGTTAGATGTAATGATAGAGTATAGTGTGTTATGGGTTAGATGTAGTGATAGAGTATAGTGTGTTATGGGTTAGATGTAATGATAGAGTATAGTGTGTTATGGGTTAGATGTAATGATAGAGTATAGTGTGTTATTGGTTAGATGTAATGATAGAGTATAGTGTGTTATGGGTTAGATGTAATGATAGAGTATAGTGTGTTATGGGTTAGATGTAATGATAGAGTATAGTGTGTTATGGGTTAGATGTAGTGATAGAGTATAGTGTGTTATTGGTTAGATGTAATGATAGAGTATAGTGTGTTATGGGTTAGATGTAATGATAGAGTATAGTGTGTTATGGGTTAGATGTAGTGATAGAGGAGTATAGTGTGTTATGGGTTAGATGTAGTGATAGAGTATAGTGTGTTATTGGTTAGATGTAATGATAGAGTATAGTGTGTTATGGGTTAGATGTAATGATAGAGTATAGTGTGTTATGGGTTAGATGTAATGATAGAGGAGTATAGTGTGTTATGGGTTAGATGTAGTGATAGAGTATAGTGTGTTATGGGTTAGATGTAGTGATAGAGTATAGTGTGTTATGGGTTAGATGTAGTGATAGAGGAGTATAGTGTGTTATGGGTTAGATGTAGTGATAGAGTATAGTGTGTTATGGGTTAGATGTAATGATAGAGTATAGTGTGTTATGGGTTAGATGTAATGATAGAGTATAGTGTGTTATGGGTTAGATGTAATGATAGAGTATAGTGTGTTATGGGTTAGATGTAATGATAGAGTATAGTGTGTTATGGGTTAGATGTAGTGATAGAGTATAGTGTGTTATGGGTTAGATGTAGTGATAGAGTATAGTGTGTTATGGGTTAGATGTAGTGATAGAGTATAGCGTGTTATGGGTTAGATGTAATGATAGAGTATAGTGTGTTATGGGTTAGATGTAATGATAGAGTATAGTGTGTTATGGGTTAGATGTAATGATAGAGTATAGTGTGTTATGGGTTAGATGTAATGATAGAGTATAGTGTGTTATGGGTTAGATGTAATGATAGAGTATAGTGTGTTATGGGTTAGATGTAATGATAGAGTATAGTGTGTTATGGGTTAGATGTAATGATAGAGTATAGTGTGTTATGGGTTAGATGTAATGATAGAGTATAGTGTGTTATGGGTTAGATGTAATGATAGAGTATAGTGTGTTATGGGTTAGATGTAATGATAGAGTATAGTGTGTTATGGGTTAGATGTAGTGATAGAGTATAGTGTGTTATGGGTTAGATGTAATGATAGAGTATAGTGTGTTATGGGTTAGATGTAGTGATAGAGTATAGTGTGTTATGGGTTAGATGTAATGATAGAGTATAGTGTGTTATGGGTTAGATGTAGTGATAGAGTATAGTGTGTTATGGGTTAGATGTAGTGATAGAGTATAGTGTGTTATGGGTTAGATGTAATGATAGAGTATAGTGTGTTATGGGTTAGATGTAATGATAGAGTATAGTGTGTTATGGGTTAGATGTAATGATAGAGTATAGTGTGTTATGGGTTAGATGTAATGATAGAGTATAGTGTGTTATGGGTTAGATGTAGTGATAGAGTATAGTGTGTTATGGGTTAGATGTAGTGATAGAGTATAGTGTGTTATTGGTTAGATGTAATGATAGAGTATAGTGTGTTATGGGTTAGATGTAGTGATAGAGTATAGTGTGTTATGGGTTAGATGTAATGATAGAGTATAGTGTGTTATGGGTTAGATGTAGTGATAGAGTATAGTGTGTTATTGGTTAGATGTAATGATAGAGTATAGTGTGTTATGGGTTAGATGTAGTGATAGAGTATAGTGTGTTATGGGTTGGATGTAATGATAGAGTATAGTGTGTTATGGGTTAGATGTAGTGATAGAGTATAGTGTGTTATGGGTTAGATGTAATGATAGAGTATAGTGTGTTATGGGTTAGATGTAGTGATAGAGTATAGTGTGTTATGGGTTAGATGTAGTGATAGAGTATAGTGTGTTATGGGTTAGATGTAATGATAGAGTATAGTGTGTTATGGGTTAGATGTAATGATAGAGTATAGTGTGTTATTGGTTAGATGTAGTGATAGAGTATAGTGTGTTATGGGTTAGATGTAATGATAGAGTATAGTGTGTTATGGGTTAGATGTAGTGATAGAGTATAGTGTGTTATGGGTTAGATGTAATGATAGAGTATAGTGTGTTATGGGTTAGATGTAGTGATAGAGTATAGTGTGTTATGGGTTAGATGTAATGATAGAGTATAGTGTGTTATTGGTTAGATGTAATGATAGAGTATAGTGTGTTATTGGTTAGATGTAATGATAGAGTATAGTGTGTTATGGGTTAGATGTAATGATAGAGTATAGTGTGTTATGGGTTAGATGTAATGATAGAGTATAGTGTGTTATTGGTTAGATGTAATGATAGAGTATAGTGTGTTATGGGTTAGATGTAATGATAGAGTATAGTGTGTTATGGGTTAGATGTAATGATAGAGTATAGTGTGTTATTGGTTAGATGTAATGATAGAGTATAGTGTGTTATTGGTTAGATGTAATGATAGAGTATAGTGTGTTATTGGTTAGATGTAATGATAGAGTATAGTGTGTTATGGGTTAGATGTAGTGATAGAGTATAGTGTGTTATGGGTTAGATGTAGTGATAGAGTATAGTGTGTTATTGGTTAGATGTAATGATAGAGTATAGTGTGTTATGGGTTAGATGTAGTGATAGAGTATAGTGTGTTATGGGTTAGATGTAGTGATAGAGTATAGTGTGTTATGGGTTAGATGTAATGATAGAGTATAGTGTGTTATGGGTTAGATGTAGTGATAGAGGAGTATAGTGTGTTATGGGTTAGATGTAGTGATAGAGTATAGTGTGTTATTGGTTAGATGTAATGATAGAGTATAGTGTGTTATGGGTTAGATGTAGTGATAGAGGAGTATAGTGTGTTATGGGTTAGATGTAGTGATAGAGTATAGTGTGTTATTGGTTAGATGTAATGATAGAGTATAGTGTGTTATTGGTTAGATGTAATGATAGAGTATAGTGTGTTATGGGTTAGATGTAATGATAGAGTATAGTGTGTTATGGGTTAGATGTAGTGATAGAGTATAGTGTGTTATGGGTTAGATGTAGTGATAGAGTATAGTGTGTTATGGGTTAGATGTAGTGATAGAGTATAGTGTGTTATGGGTTAGATGTAGTGATAGAGTATAGTGTGTTATGGGTTAGATGTAATGATAGAGTATAGTGTGTTATGGGTTAGATGTAATGATAGAGTATAGTGTGTTATTGGTTAGATGTAGTGATAGAGTATAGTGTGTTATTGGTTAGATGTAATGATAGAGTATAGTGTGTTATTGGTTAGATGTAATGATAGAGTATAGTGTGTTATTGGTTAGATGTAATGATAGAGTATAGTGTGTTATGGGTTAGATGTAATGATAGAGTACAGTGTGTTATTGGTTAGATGTAATGATAGAGTATAGTGTGTTATGGGTTAGATGTAATGATAGAGTATAGTGTGTTATGGGTTAGATGTAGTGATAGAGTATAGTGTGTTATGGGTTAGATGTAATGATAGAGTATAGTGTGTTATGGGTTAGATGTAGTGATAGAGTATAGTGTGTTATGGGTTAGATGTAATGATAGAGTATAGTGTGTTATGGGTTAGATGTAATGATAGAGTATAGTGTGTTATTGGTTAGATGTAGTGATAGAGTATAGTGTGTTATTGGTTAGATGTAATGATAGAGTATAGTGTGTTATTGGTTAGATGTAATGATAGAGTATAGTGTGTTATTGGTTAGATGTAATGATAGAGTATAGTGTGTTATGGGTTAGATGTAATGATAGAGTATAGTGTGTTATTGGTTAGATGTAATGATAGAGTATAGTGTGTTATGGGTTAGATGTAATGATAGAGTATAGTGTGTTATTGGTTAGATGTAATGATAGAGTATAGTGTGTTATGGGTTAGATGTAGTGATAGAGTATAGTGTGTTATGGGTTAGATGTAATGATAGAGTATAGTGTGTTATGGGTTAGATGTAGTGATAGAGTATAGTGTGTTATGGGTTAGATGTAATGATAGAGTATAGTGTGTTATGGGTTAGATGTAGTGATAGAGTATAGTGTGTTATGGGTTAGATGTAATGATAGAGTATAGTGTGTTATTGGTTAGATGTAATGATAGAGTATAGTGTGTTATGGGTTAGATGTAATGATAGAGTATAGTGTGTTATTGGTTAGATGTAATGATAGAGTATAGTGTGTTATGGGTTAGATGTAATGATAGAGTATAGTGTGTTATTGGTTAGATGTAATGATAGAGTATAGTGTGTTATGGGTTAGATGTAATGATAGAGTATAGTGTGTTATGGGTTAGATGTAGTGATAGAGTATAGTGTGTTATGGGTTAGATGTAATGATAGAGTATAGTGTGTTATGGGTTAGATGTAATGATAGAGTATAGTGTGTTATGGGTTAGATGTAATGATAGAGTATAGTGTGTTATGGGTTAGATGTAGTGATAGAGTATGGTGTGTTATGGGTTAGATGTAGTGATAGAGGAGTATAGTGTGTTATTGGTTAGATGTAATGATAGAGTATAGTGTGTTATGGGTTAGATGTAGTGATAGAGTATAGTGTGTTATGGGTTAGATGTAATGATAGAGTATAGTGTGTTATGGGTTAGATGTAGTGATAGAGTATAGTGTGTTATGGGTTAGATGTAATGATAGAGTATAGTGTGTTATGGGTTAGATGTAATGATAGAGTATAGTGTGTTATGGGTTAGATGTAGTGATAGAGTATAGTGTGTTATGGGTTAGATGTAATGATAGAGTATAGTGTGTTATGGGTTAGATGTAATGATAGAGTATAGTGTGTTATGGGTTAGATGTAATGATAGAGTATAGTGTGTTATGGGTTAGATGTAATGATAGAGTATAGTGTGTTATGGGTTAGATGTAATGATAGAGTATAGTGTGTTATGGGTTAGATGTAGTGATAGAGTATAGTGTGTTATGGGTTAGATGTAGTGATAGAGTATAGTGTGTTATTGGTTAGATGTAATGATAGAGTATAGTGTGTTATGGGTTAGATGTAGTGATAGAGTATAGTGTGTTATGGGTTAGATGTAATGATAGAGTATAGTGTGTTATGGGTTAGATGTAGTGATAGAGTATAGTGTGTTATGGGTTAGATGTAATGATAGAGTATAGTGTGTTATGGGTTAGATGTAGTGATAGAGTATAGTGTGTTATGGGTTGGATGTAATGATAGAGTATAGTGTGTTATGGGTTAGATGTAGTGATAGAGTATAGTGTGTTATGGGTTAGATGTAATGATAGAGTATAGTGTGTTATGGGTTAGATGTAGTGATAGAGTATAGTGTGTTATGGGTTAGATGTAGTGATAGAGTATAGTGTGTTATGGGTTAGATGTAATGATAGAGTATAGTGTGTTATGGGTTAGATGTAATGATAGAGTATAGTGTGTTATTGGTTAGATGTAGTGATAGAGTATAGTGTGTTATGGGTTAGATGTAATGATAGAGTATAGTGTGTTATGGGTTAGATGTAGTGATAGAGTATAGTGTGTTATGGGTTAGATGTAATGATAGAGTATAGTGTGTTATGGGTTAGATGTAGTGATAGAGTATAGTGTGTTATGGGTTAGATGTAATGATAGAGTATAGTGTGTTATTGGTTAGATGTAATGATAGAGTATAGTGTGTTATTGGTTAGATGTAATGATAGAGTATAGTGTGTTATGGGTTAGATGTAATGATAGAGTATAGTGTGTTATGGGTTAGATGTAATGATAGAGTATAGTGTGTTATGGGTTAGATGTAATGATAGAGTATAGTGTGTTATGGGTTAGATGTAATGATAGAGTATAGTGTGTTATGGGTTAGATGTAATGATAGAGTATAGTGTGTTATTGGTTAGATGTAATGATAGAGTATAGTGTGTTATGGGTTAGATGTAATGATAGAGTATAGTGTGTTATGGGTTAGATGTAATGATAGAGTATAGTGTGTTATTGGTTAGATGTAATGATAGAGTATAGTGTGTTATTGGTTAGATGTAATGATAGAGTATAGTGTGTTATTGGTTAGATGTAATGATAGAGTATAGTGTGTTATGGGTTAGATGTAGTGATAGAGTATAGTGTGTTATGGGTTAGATGTAGTGATAGAGTATAGTGTGTTATGGGTTAGATGTAATGATAGAGTATAGTGTGTTATGGGTTAGATGTAATGATAGAGTATAGTGTGTTATGGGTTAGATGTAATGATAGAGTATAGTGTGTTATTGGTTAGATGTAATGATAGAGGAGTATAGTGTGTTATGGGTTAGATGTAATGATAGAGTATAGTGTGTTATGGGTTAGATGTAGTGATAGAGTATAGTGTGTTATGGGTTAGATGTAGTGATAGAGGAGTATAGTGTGTTATGGGTTAGATGTAATGATAGAGTATAGTGTGTTATGGGTTAGATGTAATGATAGAGTATAGTGTGTTATGGGTTAGATGTAATGATAGAGTATAGTGTGTTATGGGTTAGATGTAATGATAGAGTATAGTGTGTTATGGGTTAGATGTAATGATAGAGTATAGTGTGTTATGGGTTAGATGTAATGATAGAGTATAGTGTGTTATGGGTTAGATGTAATGATAGAGTATAGTGTGTTATTGGTTAGATGTAATGATAGAGTATAGTGTGTTATTGGTTAGATGTAATGATAGAGTATAGTGTGTTATGGGTTAGATGTAGTGATAGAGTATAGTGTGTTATGGGTTAGATGTAGTGATAGAGTATAGTGTGTTATGGGTTAGATGTAATGATAGAGTATAGTGTGTTATGGGTTAGATGTAGTGATAGAGTATAGTGTGTTATGGGTTAGATGTAGTGATAGAGTATAGTGTGTTATTGGTTAGATGTAATGATAGAGTATAGTGTGTTATGGGTTAGATGTAGTGATAGAGTATAGTGTGTTATGGGTTAGATGTAATGATAGAGTATAGTGTGTTATGGGTTAGATGTAATGATAGAGTATAGTGTGTTATGGGTTAGATGTAATGATAGAGTATAGTGTGTTATGGGTTAGATGTAATGATAGAGTATAGTGTGTTATGGGTTAGATGTAATGATAGAGTATAGTGTGTTATGGGTTAGATGTAATGATAGAGTATAGTGTGTTATGGGTTAGATGTAATGATAGAGTATAGTGTGTTATGGGTTAGATGTAATGATAGAGTATAGTGTGTTATGGGTTAGATGTAATGATAGAGTATAGTGTGTTATGGGTTAGATGTAATGATAGAGTATAGTGTGTTATTGGTTAGATGTAATGATAGAGTATAGTGTGTTATGGGTTAGATGTAATGATAGAGTATAGTGTGTTATGGGTTAGATGTAATGATAGAGTATAGTGTGTTATGGGTTAGATGTAGTGATAGAGTATAGTGTGTTATGGGTTAGATGTAATGATAGAGTATAGTGTGTTATGGGTTAGATGTAGTGATAGAGTATAGTGTGTTATGGGTTAGATGTAATGATAGAGTATAGTGTGTTATGGGTTAGATGTAATGATAGAGTATAGTGTGTTATGGGTTAGATGTAATGATAGAGTATAGTGTGTTATGGGTTAGATGTAATGATAGAGTATAGTGTGTTATGGGTTAGATGTAATGATAGAGTATAGTGTGTTATGGGTTAGATGTAGTGATAGAGTATAGTGTGTTATGGGTTAGATGTAATGATAGAGTATAGTGTGTTATGGGTTAGATGTAGTGATAGAGTATAGTGTGTTATGGGTTAGATGTAATGATAGAGTATAGTGTGTTATTGGTTAGATGTAATGATAGAGTATAGTGTGTTATGGGTTAGATGTAATGATAGAGTATAGTGTGTTATGGGTTAGATGTAATGATAGAGTATAGTGTGTTATGGGTTAGATGTAATGATAGAGTATAGTGTGTTATGGGTTAGATGTAATGATAGAGTATAGTGTGTTATGGGTTAGATGTAATGATAGAGTATAGTGTGTTATGGGTTAGATGTAATGATAGAGTATAGTGTGTTATTGGTTAGATGTAATGATAGAGTATAGTGTGTTATGGGTTAGATGTAATGATAGAGTATAGTGTGTTATGGGTTAGATGTAATGATAGAGTATAGTGTGTTATTGGTTAGATGTAATGATAGAGTATAGTGTGTTATGGGTTAGATGTAATGATAGAGTATAGTGTGTTATGGGTTAGATGTAATGATAGAGTATAGTGTGTTATGGGTTAGATGTAGTGATAGAGTATAGTGTGTTATGGGTTAGATGTAGTGATAGAGTATAGTGTGTTATGGGTTAGATGTAATGATAGAGTATAGTGTGTTATGGGTTAGATGTAATGATAGAGTATAGTGTGTTATGGGTTAGATGTAATGATAGAGTATAGTGTGTTATGGGTTAGATGTAATGATAGAGGAGTATAGTGTGTTATGGGTTAGATGTAATGATAGAGTATAGTGTGTTATGGGTTAGATGTAGTGATAGAGTATAGTGTGTTATGGGTTAGATGTAGTGATAGAGGAGTATAGTGTGTTATGGGTTAGATGTAATGATAGAGTATAGTGTGTTATGGGTTAGATGTAATGATAGAGTATAGTGTGTTATGGGTTAGATGTAATGATAGAGTATAGTGTGTTATGGGTTAGATGTAATGATAGAGTATAGTGTGTTATGGGTTAGATGTAATGATAGAGTATAGTGTGTTATGGGTTAGATGTAATGATAGAGTATAGTGTGTTATGGGTTAGATGTAATGATAGAGTATAGTGTGTTATGGGTTAGATGTAATGATAGAGTATAGTGTGTTATGGGTTAGATGTAATGATAGAGTATAGTGTGTTATGGGTTAGATGTAGTGATAGAGTATAGTGTGTTATGGGTTAGATGTAGTGATAGAGTATAGTGTGTTATGGGTTAGATGTAATGATAGAGTATAGTGTGTTATGGGTTAGATGTAGTGATAGAGTATAGTGTGTTATGGGTTAGATGTAGTGATAGAGTATAGTGTGTTATGGGTTAGATGTAATGATAGAGTATAGTGTGTTATGGGTTAGATGTAGTGATAGAGTATAGTGTGTTATGGGTTAGATGTAATGATAGAGTATAGTGTGTTATGGGTTAGATGTAATGATAGAGTATAGTGTGTTATGGGTTAGATGTAATGATAGAGTATAGTGTGTTATGGGTTAGATGTAATGATAGAGTATAGTGTGTTATGGGTTAGATGTAATGATAGAGTATAGTGTGTTATGGGTTAGATGTAATGATAGAGTATAGTGTGTTATGGGTTAGATGTAATGATAGAGTATAGTGTGTTATGGGTTAGATGTAATGATAGAGTATAGTGTGTTATGGGTTAGATGTAATGATAGAGTATAGTGTGTTATGGGTTAGATGTAATGATAGAGTATAGTGTGTTATGGGTTAGATGTAATGATAGAGTATAGTGTGTTATGGGTTAGATGTAATGATAGAGTATAGTGTGTTATGGGTTAGATGTAATGATAGAGTATAGTGTGTTATGGGTTAGATGTAGTGATAGAGTATAGTGTGTTATGGGTTAGATGTAATGATAGAGTATAGTGTGTTATGGGTTAGATGTAGTGATAGAGTATAGTGTGTTATGGGTTAGATGTAATGATAGAGTATAGTGTGTTATTGGTTAGATGTAATGATAGAGTATAGTGTGTTATGGGTTAGATGTAATGATAGAGTATAGTGTGTTATGGGTTAGATGTAATGATAGAGTATAGTGTGTTATGGGTTAGATGTAATGATAGAGTATAGTGTGTTATGGGTTAGATGTAATGATAGAGTATAGTGTGTTATGGGTTAGATGTAATGATAGAGTATAGTGTGTTATGGGTTAGATGTAATGATAGAGTATAGTGTGTTATGGGTTAGATGTAATGATAGAGTATAGTGTGTTATGGGTTAGATGTAATGATAGAGTATAGTGTGTTATGGGTTAGATGTAATGATAGAGTATAGTGTGTTATTGGTTAGATGTAATGATAGAGTATAGTGTGTTATGGGTTAGATGTAGTGATAGAGGAGTATAGTGTGTTATGGGTTAGATGTAATGATAGAGTATAGTGTGTTATGGGTTAGATGTAATGATAGAGTATAGTGTGTTATGGGTTAGATGTAATGATAGAGTATAGTGTGTTATGGGTTAGATGTAATGATAGAGTATAGTGTGTTATGGGTTAGATGTAATGATAGAGTATAGTGTGTTATGGGTTAGATGTAATGATAGAGTATAGTGTGTTATGGGTTAGATGTAATGATAGAGGAGTATAGTGTGTTATGGGTTAGATGTAATGATAGAGTATAGTGTGTTATGGGTTAGATGTAGTGATAGAGTATAGTGTGTTATGGGTTAGATGTAATGATAGAGTATAGTGTGTTATGGGTTAGATGTAGTGATAGAGTATAGTGTGTTATGGGTTAGATGTAATGATAGAGTATAGTGTGTTATGGGTTAGATGTAATGATAGAGTATAGTGTGTTATGGGTTAGATGTAATGATAGAGTATAGTGTGTTATGGGTTAGATGTAATGATAGAGTATAGTGTGTTATGGGTTAGATGTAGTGATAGAGTATAGTGTGTTATGGGTTAGATGTAATGATAGAGTATAGTGTGTTATGGGTTAGATGTAATGATAGAGTATAGTGTGTTATGGGTTAGATGTAATGATAGAGTATAGTGTGTTATGGGTTAGATGTAATGATAGAGTATAGTGTGTTATGGGTTAGATGTAGTGATAGAGTATAGTGTGTTATGGGTTAGATGTAATGATAGAGTATAGTGTGTTATGGGTTAGATGTAATGATAGAGTATAGTGTGTTATGGGTTAGATGTAATGATAGAGTATAGTGTGTTATGGGTTAGATGTAGTGATAGAGTATAGTGTGTTATGGGTTAGATGTAATGATAGAGTATAGTGTGTTATGGGTTAGATGTAATGATAGAGTATAGTGTGTTATGGGTTAGATGTAATGATAGAGTATAGTGTGTTATGGGTTAGATGTAATGATAGAGTATAGTGTGTTATGGGTTAGATGTAATGATAGAGTATAGTGTGTTATGGGTTAGATGTAGTGATAGAGTATAGTGTGTTATGGGTTAGATGTAATGATAGAGTATAGTGTGTTATGGGTTAGATGTAATGATAGAGTATAGTGTGTTATGGGTTAGATGTAGTGATAGAGGAGTATAGTGTGTTATGGGTTAGATGTAGTGATAGAGTATAGTGTGTTATGGGTTAGATGTAATGATAGAGTATAGTGTGTTATGGGTTAGATGTAATGATAGAGTATAGTGTGTTATGGGTTAGATGTAATGATAGAGGAGTATAGTGTGTTATGGGTTAGATGTAGTGATAGAGTATAGTGTGTTATGGGTTAGATGTAGTGATAGAGTATAGTGTGTTATGGGTTAGATGTAGTGATAGAGGAGTATAGTGTGTTATGGGTTAGATGTAGTGATAGAGTATAGTGTGTTATGGGTTAGATGTAATGATAGAGTATAGTGTGTTATGGGTTAGATGTAATGATAGAGTATAGTGTGTTATGGGTTAGATGTAATGATAGAGTATAGTGTGTTATGGGTTAGATGTAATGATAGAGTATAGTGTGTTATGGGTTAGATGTAGTGATAGAGTATAGTGTGTTATGGGTTAGATGTAGTGATAGAGTATAGTGTGTTATGGGTTAGATGTAGTGATAGAGTATAGTGTGTTATGGGTTAGATGTAATGATAGAGTATAGTGTGTTATGGGTTAGATGTAATGATAGAGTATAGTGTGTTATGGGTTAGATGTAGTGATAGAGTATAGTGTGTTATGGGTTAGATGTAATGATAGAGTATAGTGTGTTATGGGTTAGATGTAATGATAGAGTATAGTGTGTTATGGGTTAGATGTAATGATAGAGTATAGTGTGTTATGGGTTAGATGTAATGATAGAGTATAGTGTGTTATGGGTTAGATGTAATGATAGAGTATAGTGTGTTATGGGTTAGATGTAATGATAGAGTATAGTGTGTTATGGGTTAGATGTAATGATAGAGTATAGTGTGTTATGGGTTAGATGTAATGATAGAGTATAGTGTGTTATGGGTTAGATGTAATGATAGAGTATAGTGTGTTATGGGTTAGATGTAGTGATAGAGTATAGTGTGTTATGGGTTAGATGTAATGATAGAGTATAGTGTGTTATGGGTTAGATGTAGTGATAGAGTATAGTGTGTTATGGGTTAGATGTAATGATAGAGTATAGTGTGTTATGGGTTAGATGTAATGATAGAGTATAGTGTGTTATGGGTTAGATGTAGTGATAGAGTATAGTGTGTTATGGGTTAGATGTAATGATAGAGTATAGTGTGTTATGGGTTAGATGTAGTGATAGAGTATAGTGTGTTATGGGTTAGATGTAGTGATAGAGTATAGTGTGTTATGGGTTAGATGTAATGATAGAGTATAGTGTGTTATGGGTTAGATGTAGTGATAGAGTATAGTGTGTTATGGGTTAGATGTAATGATAGAGTATAGTGTGTTATGGGTTAGATGTAGTGATAGAGTATAGTGTGTTATGGGTTAGATGTAATGATAGAGTATAGTGTGTTATGGGTTAGATGTAGTGATAGAGTATAGTGTGTTATGGGTTAGATGTAATGATAGAGTATAGTGTGTTATGGGTTAGATGTAGTGATAGAGTATAGTGTGTTATGGGTTAGATGTAATGATAGAGTATAGTGTGTTATGGGTTAGATGTAGTGATAGAGTATAGTGTGTTATGGGTTAGATGTAGTGATAGAGTATAGTGTGTTATGGGTTAGATGTAATGATAGAGTATAGTGTGTTATGGGTTAGATGTAATGATAGAGTATAGTGTGTTATGGGTTAGATGTAGTGATAGAGTATAGTGTGTTATGGGTTAGATGTAGTGATAGAGTATAGTGTGTTATGGGTTAGATGTAGTGATAGAGTATAGTGTGTTATGGGTTAGATGTAATGATAGAGTATAGTGTGTTATGGGTTAGATGTAGTGATAGAGTATAGTGTGTTATGGGTTAGATGTAATGATAGAGTATAGTGTGTTATTGGTTAGATGTAATGATAGAGTATAGTGTGTTATGGGTTAGATGTAATGATAGAGTATAGTGTGTTATGGGTTAGATGTAATGATAGAGTATAGTGTGTTATGGGTTAGATGTAATGATAGAGTATAGTGTGTTATGGGTTAGATGTAATGATAGAGTATAGTGTGTTATGGGTTAGATGTAATGATAGAGTATAGTGTGTTATGGGTTAGATGTAATGATAGAGTATAGTGTGTTATGGGTTAGATGTAATGATAGAGTATAGTGTGTTATGGGTTAGATGTAATGATAGAGTATAGTGTGTTATGGGTTAGATGTAATGATAGAGTATAGTGTGTTATGGGTTAGATGTAGTGATAGAGTATAGTGTGTTATGGGTTAGATGTAGTGATAGAGTATAGTGTGTTATGGGTTAGATGTAATGATAGAGTATAGTGTGTTATGGGTTAGATGTAGTGATAGAGTATAGTGTGTTATGGGTTAGATGTAGTGATAGAGTATAGTGTGTTATGGGTTAGATGTAATGATAGAGTATAGTGTGTTATGGGTTAGATGTAGTGATAGAGGAGTATAGTGTGTTATGGGTTAGATGTAGTGATAGAGTATAGTGTGTTATGGGTTAGATGTAATGATAGAGTATAGTGTGTTATGGGTTAGATGTAGTGATAGAGGAGTATAGTGTGTTATGGGTTAGATGTAGTGATAGAGTATAGTGTGTTATGGGTTAGATGTAATGATAGAGTATAGTGTGTTATGGGTTAG
Organism: Salvelinus alpinus; assembly: GCF_045679555.1. Taxonomy (NCBI): domain Eukaryota; kingdom Metazoa; phylum Chordata; class Actinopteri; order Salmoniformes; family Salmonidae; genus Salvelinus; species Salvelinus alpinus. The sequence goes on from NC_092107.1 coordinate 31,985,477, forward strand.
ATGTAATGATAGAGTATAGTGTGTTATGGGTTAGATGTAATGATAGAGTATAGTGTGTTATGGGTTAGATGTAGTGATAGAGTATAGTGTGTTATGGGTTAGATGTAGTGATAGAGTATAGTGTGTTATGGGTTAGATGTAGTGATAGAGTATAGTGTGTTATGGGTTAGATGTAGTGATAGAGTATAGTGTGTTATGGGTTAGATGTAATGATAGAGTATAGTGTGTTATGGGTTAGATGTAATGATAGAGTATAGTGTGTTATGGGTTAGATGTAGTGATAGAGTATAGTGTGTTATGGGTTAGATGTAATGATAGAGTATAGTGTGTTATGGGTTAGATGTAATGATAGAGTATAGTGTGTTATTGGTTAGATGTAATGATAGAGTATAGTGTGTTATGGGTTAGATGTAATGATAGAGTATAGTGTGTTATGGGTTAGATGTAATGATAGAGTATAGTGTGTTATGGGTTAGATGTAATGATAGAGTATAGTGTGTTATGGGTTAGATGTAGTGATAGAGTATAGTGTGTTATGGGTTAGATGTAATGATAGAGTATAGTGTGTTATGGGTTAGATGTAGTGATAGAGTATAGTGTGTTATGGGTTAGATGTAGTGATAGAGTATAGTGTGTTATGGGTTAGATGTAATGATAGAGTATAGTGTGTTATGGGTTAGATGTAGTGATAGAGTATAGTGTGTTATGGGTTAGATGTAATGATAGAGTATAGTGTGTTATGGGTTAGATGTAATGATAGAGTATAGTGTGTTATGGGTTAGATGTAATGATAGAGTATAGTGTGTTATGGGTTAGATGTAATGATAGAGTATAGTGTGTTATGGGTTAGATGTAATGATAGAGTATAGTGTGTTATGGGTTAGATGTAATGATAGAGTATAGTGTGTTATGGGTTAGATGTAATGATAGAGTATAGTGTGTTATGGGTTAGATGTAGTGATAGAGTATAGTGTGTTATGGGTTAGATGTAGTGATAGAGTATAGTGTGTTATGGGTTAGATGTAGTGATAGAGTATAGTGTGTTATGGGTTAGATGTAATGATAGAGTATAGTGTGTTATGGGTTAGATGTAGTGATAGAGTATAGTGTGTTATGGGTTAGATGTAGTGATAGAGTATAGTGTGTTATGGGTTAGATGTAGTGATAGAGTATAGTGTGTTATGGGTTAGATGTAATGATAGAGTATAGTGTGTTATGGGTTAGATGTAGTGATAGAGTATAGTGTGTTATGGGTTAGATGTAATGATAGAGTATAGTGTGTTATGGGTTAGATGTAATGATAGAGTATAGTGTGTTATGGGTTAGATGTAATGATAGAGTATAGTGTGTTATGGGTTAGATGTAATGATAGAGTATAGTGTGTTATGGGTTAGATGTAATGATAGAGTATAGTGTGTTATGGGTTAGATGTAGTGATAGAGTATAGTGTGTTATGGGTTAGATGTAATGATAGAGTATAGTGTGTTATGGGTTAGATGTAATGATAGAGTATAGTGTGTTATGGGTTAGATGTAATGATAGAGTATAGTGTGTTATGGGTTAGATGTAGTGATAGAGTATAGTGTGTTATGGGTTAGATGTAGTGATAGAGGAGTATAGTGTGTTATGGGTTAGATGTAATGATAGAGTATAGTGTGTTATGGGTTAGATGTAGTGATAGAGTATAGTGTGTTATGGGTTAGATGTAGTGATAGAGTATAGTGTGTTATGGGTTAGATGTAGTGATAGAGTATAGTGTGTTATGGGTTAGATGTAATGATAGAGTATAGTGTGTTATGGGTTAGATGTAGTGATAGAGTATAGTGTGTTATGGGTTAGATGTAGTGATAGAGTATAGTGTGTTATGGGTTAGATGTAATGATAGAGTATAGTGTGTTATGGGTTAGATGTAATGATAGAGTATAGTGTGTTATGGGTTAGATGTAATGATAGAGTATAGTGTGTTATGGGTTAGATGTAATGATAGAGTATAGTGTGTTATGGGTTAGATGTAATGATAGAGTATAGTGTGTTATGGGTTAGATGTAGTGATAGAGTATAGTGTGTTATGGGTTAGATGTAGTGATAGAGTATAGTGTGTTATGGGTTAGATGTAATGATAGAGTATAGTGTGTTATGGGTTAGATGTAGTGATAGAGTATAGTGTGTTATGGGTTAGATGTAATGATAGAGTATAGTGTGTTATGGGTTAGATGTAGTGATAGAGTATAGTGTGTTATGGGTTAGATGTAATGATAGAGTATAGTGTGTTATGGGTTAGATGTAGTGATAGAGTATAGTGTGTTATGGGTTAGATGTAGTGATAGAGTATAGTGTGTTATGGGTTAGATGTAGTGATAGAGTATAGTGTGTTATGGGTTAGATGTAGTGATAGAGTATAGTGTGTTATGGGTTAGATGTAGTGATAGAGTATAGTGTGTTATGGGTTAGATGTAGTGATAGAGTATAGTGTGTTATGGGTTAGATGTAATGATAGAGTATAGTGTGTTATGGGTTAGATGTAATGATAGAGTATAGTGTGTTATGGGTTAGATGTAGTGATAGAGTATAGTGTGTTATGGGTTAGATGTAATGATAGAGTATAGTGTGTTATGGGTTAGATGTAGTGATAGAGTATAGTGTGTTATGGGTTAGATGTAATGATAGAGTATAGTGTGTTATGGGTTAGATGTAGTGATAGAGTATAGTGTGTTATGGGTTAGATGTAATGATAGAGTATAGTGTGTTATGGGTTAGATGTAATGATAGAGTATAGTGTGTTATGGGTTAGATGTAATGATAGAGTATAGTGTGTTATGGGTTAGATGTAATGATAGAGTATAGTGTGTTATGGGTTAGATGTAATGATAGAGTATAGTGTGTTATGGGTTAGATGTAATGATAGAGTATAGTGTGTTATGGGTTAGATGTAATGATAGAGTATAGTGTGTTATGGGTTAGATGTAATGATAGAGTATAGTGTGTTATGGGTTAGATGTAATGATAGAGTATAGTGTGTTATGGGTTAGATGTAATGATAGAGTATAGTGTGTTATGGGTTAGATGTAATGATAGAGTATAGTGTGTTATGGGTTAGATGTAGTGATAGAGTATAGTGTGTTATGGGTTAGATGTAATGATAGAGTATAGTGTGTTATGGGTTAGATGTAATGATAGAGTATAGTGTGTTATGGGTTAGATGTAGTGATAGAGTATAGTGTGTTATGGGTTAGATGTAGTGATAGAGTATAGTGTGTTATGGGTTAGATGTAATGATAGAGTATAGTGTGTTATGGGTTAGATGTAGTGATAGAGTATAGTGTGTTATGGGTTAGATGTAGTGATAGAGTATAGTGTGTTATGGGTTAGATGTAATGATAGAGTATAGTGTGTTATGGGTTAGATGTAGTGATAGAGGAGTATAGTGTGTTATGGGTTAGATGTAGTGATAGAGTATAGTGTGTTATGGGTTAGATGTAATGATAGAGTATAGTGTGTTATGGGTTAGATGTAGTGATAGAGGAGTATAGTGTGTTATGGGTTAGATGTAGTGATAGAGTATAGTGTGTTATGGGTTAGATGTAATGATAGAGTATAGTGTGTTATGGGTTAGATGTAATGATAGAGTATAGTGTGTTATGGGTTAGATGTAGTGATAGAGTATAGTGTGTTATGGGTTAGATGTAGTGATAGAGTATAGTGTGTTATGGGTTAGATGTAATGATAGAGTATAGTGTGTTATGGGTTAGATGTAATGATAGAGTATAGTGTGTTATGGGTTAGATGTAATGATAGAGTATAGTGTGTTATGGGTTAGATGTAGTGATAGAGTATAGTGTGTTATGGGTTAGATGTAATGATAGAGTATAGTGTGTTATGGGTTAGATGTAGTGATAGAGTATAGTGTGTTATGGGTTAGATGTAGTGATAGAGTATAGTGTGTTATGGGTTAGATGTAGTGATAGAGTATAGTGTGTTATGGGTTAGATGTAATGATAGAGTATAGTGTGTTATGGGTTAGATGTAGTGATAGAGTATAGTGTGTTATGGGTTAGATGTAATGATAGAGTATAGTGTGTTATGGGTTAGATGTAATGATAGAGTATAGTGTGTTATGGGTTAGATGTAATGATAGAGTATAGTGTGTTATGGGTTAGATGTAATGATAGAGTATAGTGTGTTATGGGTTAGATGTAATGATAGAGTATAGTGTGTTATGGGTTAGATGTAATGATAGAGTATAGTGTGTTATGGGTTAGATGTAGTGATAGAGTATAGTGTGTTATGGGTTAGATGTAATGATAGAGTATAGTGTGTTATGGGTTAGATGTAGTGATAGAGTATAGTGTGTTATGGGTTAGATGTAATGATAGAGTATAGTGTGTTATGGGTTAGATGTAATGATAGAGTATAGTGTGTTATGGGTTAGATGTAGTGATAGAGTATAGTGTGTTATGGGTTAGATGTAATGATAGAGTATAGTGTGTTATGGGTTAGATGTAGTGATAGAGTATAGTGTGTTATGGGTTAGATGTAGTGATAGAGTATAGTGTGTTATGGGTTAGATGTAGTGATAGAGTATAGTGTGTTATGGGTTAGATGTAGTGATAGAGTATAGTGTGTTATGGGTTAGATGTAGTGATAGAGTATAGTGTGTTATGGGTTAGATGTAGTGATAGAGGAGTATAGTGTGTTATGGGTTAGATGTAGTGATAGAGTATAGTGTGTTATGGGTTAGATGTAATGATAGAGTATAGTGTGTTATGGGTTAGATGTAGTGATAGAGGAGTATAGTGTGTTATGGGTTAGATGTAGTGATAGAGTATAGTGTGTTATGGGTTAGATGTAATGATAGAGTATAGTGTGTTATGGGTTAGATGTAGTGATAGAGTATAGTGTGTTATGGGTTAGATGTAATGATAGAGTATAGTGTGTTATGGGTTAGATGTAGTGATAGAGTATAGTGTGTTATGGGTTAGATGTAGTGATAGAGTATAGTGTGTTATGGGTTAGATGTAATGATAGAGTATAGTGTGTTATGGGTTAGATGTAATGATAGAGTATAGTGTGTTATGGGTTAGATGTAGTGATAGAGTATAGTGTGTTATGGGTTAGATGTAGTGATAGAGGAGTATAGTGTGTTATGGGTTAGATGTAATGATAGAGTATAGTGTGTTATGGGTTAGATGTAGTGATAGAGTATAGTGTGTTATGGGTTAGATGTAATGATAGAGTATAGTGTGTTATGGGTTAGATGTAGTGATAGAGTATAGTGTGTTATGGGTTAGATGTAATGATAGAGTATAGTGTGTTATGGGTTAGATGTAATGATAGAGTATAGTGTGTTATGGGTTAGATGTAGTGATAGAGTATAGTGTGTTATGGGTTAGATGTAATGATAGAGTATAGTGTGTTATGGGTTAGATGTAATGATAGAGTATAGTGTGTTATGGGTTAGATGTAGTGATAGAGTATAGTGTGTTATGGGTTAGATGTAATGATAGAGTATAGTGTGTTATGGGTTAGATGTAATGATAGAGTATAGTGTGTTATGGGTTAGATGTAATGATAGAGTATAGTGTGTTATGGGTTAGATGTAATGATAGAGTATAGTGTGTTATGGGTTAGATGTAGTGATAGAGTATAGTGTGTTATGGGTTAGATGTAGTGATAGAGGAGTATAGTGTGTTATGGGTTAGATGTAATGATAGAGTATAGTGTGTTATGGGTTAGATGTAATGATAGAGTATAGTGTGTTATGGGTTAGATGTAATGATAGAGTATAGTGTGTTATGGGTTAGATGTAATGATAGAGTATAGTGTGTTATGGGTTAGATGTAGTGATAGAGGAGTATAGTGTGTTATGGGTTAGATGTAGTGATAGAGTATAGTGTGTTATGGGTTAGATGTAGTGATGGAGGAGTATAGTGTGTTATGGGTTAGATGTAATGATAGAGTATAGTGTGTTATGGGTTAGATGTAATGATAGAGGAGTATAGTGTGTTATGGGTTAGATGTAGTGATAGAGTATAGTGTGTTATGGGTTAGATGTAGTGATAGAGTATAGTGTGTTATGGGTTAGATGTAATGATAGAGTATAGTGTGTTATGGGTTAGATGTAGTGATAGAGTATAGTGTGTTATGGGTTAGATGTAGTGATAGAGTATAGTGTGTTATGGGTTAGATGTAATGATAGAGTATAGTGTGTTATGGGTTAGATGTAATGATAGAGTATAGTGTGTTATGGGTTAGATGTAGTGATAGAGTATAGTGTGTTATGGGTTAGATGTAGTGATAGAGTATAGTGTGTTATGGGTTAGATGTAAGTGATAGAGTATAGTGTGTTATGGGTTAGATGTAATGATAGAGGAGTATAGTGTGTTATGGGTTAGATGTAGTGATAGAGTATAGTGTGTTATGGGTTAGATGTAGTGATAGAGTATAGTGTGTTATGGGTTAGATGTAATGATAGAGTATAGTGTGTTATGGGTTAGATGTAGTGATAGAGTATAGTGTGTTATGGGTTAGATGTAATGATAGAGTATAGTGTGTTATGGGTTAGATGTAGTGATAGAGTATAGTGTGTTATGGGTTAGATGTAGTGATAGAGTATAGTGTGTTATGGGTTAGATGTAATGATAGAGTATAGTGTGTTATGGGTTAGATGTAGTGATAGAGTATAGTGTGTTATGGGTTAGATGTAGTGATAGAGTATAGTGTGTTATGGGTTAGATGTAATGATAGAGTATAGTGTGTTATGGGTTAGATGTAGTGATAGAGTATAGTGTGTTATGGGTTAGATGTAATGATAGAGTATAGTGTGTTATGGGTTAGATGTAGTGATAGAGTATAGTGTGTTATGGGTTAGATGTAGTGATAGAGTATAGTGTGTTATTGGTTAGATGTAATGATAGAGTATAGTGTGTTATGGGTTAGATGTAGTGATAGAGTATAGTGTGTTATGGGTTAGATGTAGTGATAGAGTATAGTGTGTTATTGGTTAGA